>NC_057798.1:342983565-343230682 GCF_018294505.1 Triticum aestivum
CTCATCCGAGCAAAAAAGAAGATCGTCAACATTACAGCCGACTGGTAGGCACGCAGGCAGGCAAATGAAGGCTGGAGCTGCAACATCCTAATGGAGGACGCGAAGGAGGACGAATCGACGGCACCCTCACCGGTGCATGCCGGCATCACCATCGGTGAGGCCCGTGCCCACTACATGGACATGGTGCTGGAGGAGCGGGAGGCCAAGTTTCAGCGGGCGCAGGCCGACGAGGCCTACAACCTCCACCCCCTCGACGAGCACCGATGCACTGATGAGCAACTCGTCGCCGGCACAGCCATAGTGTCAGACGTGGATGCGGCCGAGAAGAAGGCGTTGGTCGACTCCTACCGCACCGCCCGTGAAATCCGCCACAACCGCTGGTTGTCATCCAGTATCAAGCGGATTTACAAGTCGCCTACAAGGAGATGGACGAGGCAGCAGATAAGGTGTTCGACAAGAGCGACGAGTAGGAGGACATCGCTAGCTCCACCACAGCCGCGCTCCGCCGTCATGACCATAAAGCCAGCACGTCCGCGAGCACCACACGTAACAAGAAAAAGTAAAGCAGTGGAAGGTCCAATACAGTAGTTAGCTATAGACTTCTATTATTTTATCATTACTTGGCCCACCTTCCTCTCACAAAGGTTTTTTGGTTTTTTGATACTCGTGTTGCAGCCAGCTACTAATCTACTCTCTTCGTAAGTGACTCAACTTTGTACTAGTTAGTACAAAGTTGAGTCGATTATTTTAGGAGGGGGTGTACTTTTTAAATTTTTATAGCCTACACGATCAGCCATGTAAAAACCGGTCGGTCACTATTAAGACATCCGGATACCAGGGATCATTGTCAGGCTGCTCTATTGTCGACACTAGAAATGCAACAGTAGCGATTCAGTTTGCCCAGCCCAACGTCAGCCGTCGATCTACCATCCAAGGGACGCGGAAGAGTGGTACCGTTTCGCGGCCCAGATCGTCGTCACAGCCGTTGATCTGAGAACGGACGGCTGCTACCGTTCACTTACCGCGTTTTGTCCTTTTACTGCACATGTCGCTGTCGCTCCTTTTTACCTCGCTAAAACCCTTTTAAGCTCGCCTCCGAATTGTGGAGAGGGCATCTTGACTTGTATCTGGGCTTGGCCCTCGAGCCGCCGTGTTCCGGCTGGCCACAAACCCTAGAACTCCAGTTTGAGTGAATGAAATCGATCCCCAAAATTGCCCCAACAATTGAGTGATTTTCTGTCTGTCGTGTGAGAGTTTAGCGTCAGGACTAACTAGGTCATGTCAATTGGTATCAGATGTGTTGGTTGTTGTCCTTGGCGGCGAGTTCTGAGTCCCAGATCTGATTGAGTGGCGGCGGCGAGGCGGCGATTGGCGGCGGTAGACCGATCGGCAGCAGAGAGGAAGGAGTAGTGGTTACTGGAGAAAATTTCTTCAGAGTAAAATCCCACCCAACCCTCCCTTTCAGTGCGGCTTGTCCGGCGACGCGGCGTTCCAGCAATTGAAGACAAAGGGTGCAAATTGGTGGGTTGATTTCCGGGCAACCGGTGTAAAATCCCTCCCCACCCTACCCAACTGAATCCTCAGGTTGGCTCTGCAAGGAATGACCAACAAGGACCCTGCAGACATGGCTAGAGAGACCCAAGACACTGATCTATTAGAACTCGAGTCCTTACAATTGGACATCAAAACCCTAAGGCACGAGAGAGAAGAGGATAGGAAGGAGTTCTATAATTTCACAGAGTCAGTTAACAAGAACTTTGCCAGCATCCAGAGAAACTTCAAGAAAATACAGAGCACTCTGCAGAAGATGGCCACTGAGCAGTCTGGAGAAGAAGAAGAAGAGGAAGAGGAGGAAAGGCCAGATCCTCCCTCTGGACATGGTAGTACTGCTGTTCCACCAGGCAGGCCAAAACAATTACCAAACAACCACGTGGAGAAACAAGAACCAGTTACAAGGGGGTCTGCTGTGTTAGTGGACAAAACTACTGGCAGAGAACTGAACTTAGATGGCACTCCAAAAGGGCCTTACAGGCACCCAAATCATACTGCTAACAAGCAGGAGTTGCACACACCACAGCAGCAGCAAGTTCAGGGAGTGCAACACTTAATGACAGTTGAGGAATTTCAAGATGCTGAGTTCAGAAGAGACAGACACAGACCTTATGCTCCTGAAACCAGAAGGAACATCCTTTCTGTCAAGCCTGCCAAACTAAACATTGCTGAATTTGAAGGAGTAGATGCAGATTCTTGGATACAGAACATAGAACAATACTTCTCAGCTGCTAGAACACCAATTGAACAAAGAACTGAAATAGCAGTATCTTATCTGAAGAGTGAAGCTATACAATGGTGGAGAGGAACTGGGTTTATTGTCAGTAATATGCCTTGGCACAAATTCTGCTCTGCACTCACACAAAGGTTTGCTGTCACATCTGTATGTGAAAATGTGAGAGCTTTCCACAAGTTAACTCAACAGGCCACTGTTGCTCAATATATCTCTGAATTTGAGCAGCAAATGAATTTGATGAGGAGAGACAACCCAGCAGTTCCTGACAACTACTACTTGCACAGTTTCATATCAGGACTAAGCCCCTACATTCAGAGCCATCTAGAATGTTTAGAACCTGCTGATATGCAGAAAGCTATGTGGTTAGCAAGAAGGATTGAGAAATCTGGTCCTCCTCCCACTACTCAGAAACCTTATCTTCCAAGTTTCAGAAAAAGTGTACAGGGAGAATTGCCAAAACCTCAAGTGGCCACCAGTACAACTCCTGCTTCCCTGATACAACAAGCAAGAGAGAAGGGCATTTGTTATAAGTGCAGAGAATCTTGGTTTCCTGGTCATAAACAAGTTTGCAAAATGTCCCAAAGGTCTCAGATCCAAGCACTGCAAGAACAAGCTGGAAATCCTGAGATCATATATATAGTGGATGCAGAAGAGGTCCAATCTGATGTGGAAGAGGAGCCCCCTGACAACACTGAACTCAAAATTTCAATGCATGCAGCCACTGGCTTACCTGAAGACAAGAAGAAACAAACCTTCACATTACAAGTCAAAATTGGAAACACTGTAGGATTGGCCCTGGTTGATAGTGGAAGCACTACTACCTTCATTTCCCCTGCCCTTGCTGCACAATCTAGGTGTCCTCCGACTCCAGTGAAACAAGTTCAAGTGAATGTAGCAAATGAGGGAAAATTATACAGTGATTTCTCCCTTCACAACACTTCATACAACATTCAAGGAGTTGAAATGGTTTCTGATTTCATGTTTTTGCAGCTCACTGGATATGACATAATATTGGGAGCAGATTGGATGTACAAACACAGCCCTGTTACTTTTGATCTACCAAACATGTCCTTGGGAATTAAATTGGTTAATGGTGAATCAAGAACCTTCTTGGATGAGAGTTTGCCCAACACTCCTTGCACTCCCCTCTTGCAGGATATGGAGAAAATATTAGATAATATGCTCTCTAGGGCACTCATGTGGATGCAACCAGTGCAAGTGGAGACACTGCTGGAAACTGTACAAAAACCTGAAATTGCCAAAGTTCTTGAAAACTACAAGGATGTTTTTGAAGAACCTACTGGCCTACCTCCAAAAAGGGATTGTGATCATGCAATCAACTTAGAGCCGGGAGCCCCTGTGATCAATCAAAGAGGATATAGATTGCCACACCATCAGAAAAATGCCTTAGAGGAAATTATCAAAGATCTCCTTAAGAAAGGAATTATAAGGTTAAGTCATAGCCCTTATTCCTCTCCTGCAATTCTGGTAAAGAAAAAGGACATGACTTGGAGGTTGTGCATTGATTATAGGAAACTCAATGCACACACTATAAAAACAAATATCCTATACCAATGATTGAAGACCTCCTAGATGAATTAATGGAGCAAAGATATTTACAAAGTTGGACCTGAGAAGTGGATACCATCAAATCAGAATGAAAGAGGAAGACATCGGCAAAACTGCATTTAGTACACACATTGGACTATTTGAATTTCTGGACATGCCCTTTGGAGTAACAAATGGCCCTCCTTCCTTTACAGAGCTTATGCAAACTGTTTTGGATCCCTTACTGAAAGAGTGTGTACTAGTGTTCTTTGATGATATCCTAATCTTCAGTAAATCTTACAAGGAACACTTAGAACATGTGGCTTTAGTGTTGGAAGCCCTCAGGAAACACCAACTGTATGCCAAGCTTTCTAAGTGCACCTTTGCACAATCTAAGGTGGAATACCTGGGATATGTAATCTCTGACAAGGGGGTTTCAACAGACCCTGCTAAAGTGGAAGCTATTGTGAGCTGGCCCACACCTCAGAATGTGACACACTTGAGAAGCTTTTTGGGACTAGCAGGATATTACAGGAGATTTGTGCAAAACTATGGACTGATCTGCAAACCCCTGTTTGATGCACTGAAAAAGGATGCTTTCCAATGGACAGAAAAACAAGCTACTGCTTTCCAGTTACTGAAAGACAAAATGACCACTGCACCAGTTCTGGCCCTACCAGATTTCTCCTTGCCTTTTGTTCTTGAAGCTGATGCATCAGGCTATGGCATTGGGGCTGTCCTCATGCAAAAAGGCCAGCCCATTGCATTTTTGAGTAAAGCTCTTGGCCCAAAAGCTGCAAGTTGGTCTACATATGACAAAGAAGCACTTGCAATCATTGAAGCAATTAAAAAGTGGAAACACTATTTTGCATCATCCTCTCTCATAATCAGAACTGATCAACAGAGTTTGAAGTACATCCAAGAGCAAAAAGTAACTGAAGGAGTACAACACAAACTCCTCATCAAGTTAATGGGATATAAATTTACAGTGGAGTACAAGAAAGGAAAGGAAAACAGAGTAGCAGATGCTCTTTCTAGAGTTAAACATGCTCTCCTTGCCCTTGGGTCCAGTACTGCAATTCCCACTTGGATTACTGAAGTAGTCAACAGCTATAAGGATGATGCTAAGTGCTCTGAGCTCATTACTAAACTAGCAATTGATCCAACTGGTCAGGCCCCTTATACACTCACTAGTGGAGTACTCAGATTCAAGGGAAAAATTGTTATTGGAAATAACATTGAATTAAGGAATTCACTGCTCACTTCCTTCCACAAGTCTGAACTGGGTGGCCATTCTGGAGAGAGAGCCACTTATCACAGGCTAAAGATCCTTTTCACTTGGTCTGGCATGAGAAAAGATGTACAAACATTTGTGCAACAGTGTCCTGTATGTCAACTGAACAAAGCACAACATGTGGCCCCTCCTGGTTTGCTACAACCACTTCCAGTACCTGATTTTGCTTGGACTCATATTAGCATGGATTTTGTGGAAGGACTACCCAAATCTGAGCACAAAAACTTAATTCTTGTGGTTGTGGACAGGTTTACCAAGTATGCTCACTTTGTAGCTATGAAACATCCCATCACAGTCAGAACAGTAGCCCAAGCTTTTACTGACAACATCTTCAAATTGCATGGATTACCTTCAGTCATAGTGACTGACAGAGATAGAATTTTCACTAGCCACCTTTGGCAGAGTTTGTTCAACAAGATGGGGATTAAACTGCACATGAGCACATCTTACCACCCTCAATCTGATGGTCAGACAGAAAGAGTAAATCAGTGTTTGGAAAATTATTTAAGGTGCATGGCTTTTGCTCATCCCAAGAAATGGCATACTTGGCTTTCCATGGCTGAATGGTGGTACAAAACCTCCTTCCACACTTCATTGAAAATGACACCATTTCAAGCTTTATATGCTAGGCCTCCCCCAATGATTTCTGAACTTCTCCTCCCACCAGCAGAAGGAGATGATCACCAAGCTCAAGTGGAAAGAGACACAATAGCACAGCAGATCAAAGACAATTTGCTCAAGGCCCAGGAAAGAATGAAATTCTTTGCTAACAGAAAGAGGTCAGAAAGACAGCTTGCAGTGGGTGACATGGTTTATGTCAAGCTACAACCATACAGGCATACCAGTTTGAGTATCCACAGACACCTAAAACTGCACTCTAAATATTATGGTCCTTTCAGAGTCATGGAGAAAGTTGGAGCAGTGGCTTACAGATTATTACTGCCTGAGGGTTGTCAACTACACCCCACCTTCCATGTCAGCCAGCTCAAGAAGCATCTCGGTCCTGAAGCAGTACCAAACCCAAAACTACCACTGCTAGATGAGCATGGAAACATCCTGATACAACCTGAAGCAATTCTGGAAAGGAAACTGGTCCCTCGAGTTCAAGGAGATATCAGCATTCCCGTGGTCCAATGGCGCATCAAGTGGCTCAACCTACCAGTGAAAAACGCTACTTGGGAGGATTCAGCCTTCATTCAAAAGGTGTTCCCTGGTTTCCATCCTTGAGGGCAAGTCTGGACTCTGTCGGGGGGAATTGTCAGGCCTGCTCTATTGTCGACACTAGAAATGCAACAGTAGCGATTCAGTTTGCCCAGCCCAACGTCAGCCGTCGATCTACCATCCAAGGGACGCGGAAGAGTGGTATCGTTTCGCGGCCCAGATCGTCGTCACAGCCGTTGATCTGAGAACGGACGGCTGCTACCGTTTCACTTACCACGTTTTGTCCTTTTACTACACATGTCACTGTGGCTCCTTTTTACCTCGCTAAAACCCTTTTAAGCTCGCCTCTGGATTGTGGAGAGGGCATCTTGACTTGTATCTGGGCTTGGCCCTCGAGCCGCCGTGTTCCGGCTGGCCACAAACCCTAGAACTCCAGTTTGAGTGAATGAAATCGATCCCCAAAATTGCCCCAACAATTGAGTGATTTTCTGTCTGTCGTGTGAGAGTTTAGCGTCAGGACTAACTAGGTCCTGTCAATCATCCGTTGCAAGTCCGCATAATAATAATTATTATTATTAGAAAGAAGTCCGCATAATTATGGCAGGCAAACTTTTCAAAGTTTCTCCACATTGCTTGCTGTATGTCAGACATTATCAATCGAAAAGTTGGCAAACTAAGAGTTGCATCTTATACCACGTGGAACCCCGTGGTAAGAAATCCAATATATTTGAAAAGAGTTGCATCTTATCGATAAACTTCACCGGTCAGGAGATCATACTCTCAACATCTCATGCACAAAGCCATTAAGTCGTTTACAAAAGAAAAGTTTAGTAGCTACATGATTCAGCATCTCAAGATACAGAACAGGCATGTGCTTCAGAGTATAGCGAGTACCGAAACCCGACTTTCCAGCTCCTGCCATCACATCTCAGTATGACACCAAACCGCCTTTACTACCGGAGGGGCTACTGGATCTTGAGCTGCTGCTGCGCCTGCGGTTATACTTTGAGCTCACCCTTTTGGCTGGGGCAGCATTAGGAGACCTAGACCTCGAGGCATCACGGTTCTTGGACCTGGATCTTGATCTTCCTCTATTAGCAGCAGAGGGGCCACCATCGCCACCACGACCTGATCGAGGCCTGTAGGCCGCATCACATTTATGTTGTTCTGCGGAGCTACGGCTGCGTCTTGGGCTAGGGCGGCGATGCCTTCCTCCGCCGTCACGGCGTCTCACTGGACTGCGTGACCTGCTCCTGCTTCGGTCTCTCCTTGTGTACCTGTGATCATGGACGATAATGTTGATTGGCCTAGGCAAGTGTAGAAAGTCATGAAATGTTGTTTGACTTCAGCAAAGAGTATGTGACTTGTTCAGCAAATCATGCTTTACCTATATCGAAGGTCTGTCCATGCACAACAATAACATCTACCAAAGACTAAAAATGGCAGGAAACAGAATGCACCAAATGCACATTTCGGCAAGAATACAAGATAACAAAAGCAAATCTTTCTTGTTCAGAATGCGAACAGACTTGGGACATTTATTCAAACCAATTAACTGAACACTTAAAAGTGTCGAACTAACAGGAGCAATCTTTTATACTGCCTCTGTTTCTTTTTTACTCTGCATATTAGATTTGTCTTAAGTCGGACTTTGTAAAGGTGACCAAATATACTATATATTAAAAAGTATGAACATCTACAATACCAACTAAGTATATTCTGTAATGAATCTAATGATAATGATTTGGTATTGTAAATGTTGATATGTTTTTCTATAAACTACAGAAATTTGACGTAAGACAAACCTAATATGCAAACTAAAAAAAAAAGAGGGAGTACCACTACCAATCGCCACATCACATACAGCTTTGATCACCATTCTAATGTCAATGAAGACAAATTAAACTTCAAGAAATGCCACATTCATCTAGAATGTATATGATAATGATAATATTTAACTGCGACATGAAAGAATCCTGAAAGATCCATTAGCTGCCCACATGCTCTATCAAACCTTCAAGGCTTTAAAGAGCTACAGGGACAACCTCTGTCAGGAATATAAGGATTATGCATGCAGTTAACAGTATTTGCAAAAGTATGTGTTGGAAGTGCAGGAATAATATCCTTGTATTTATCTAGCAAAGTTCTTCTATGTTACATATCTTTCTATTATTTTGTAAGCATATTACAAGTGAAAAACATAGTCAACGTTCTGTATTGGAGACTGAAATGTTAAACACGCATTATATTTTGCAGAGGGAGTAATTGCCACCAGCCTCTGGCAGACTGAGATTCCCAGCATTAAATTATTATAAACTAGCGCAGAAGTAGAACAACAGGTCAACAGCTGGCTGGCAAAATATGCCACAATTCCATGAGATTAGATAAGTTCTTCAAAGGAATTCACATTTCCAATGAATAAGAAATACGAACCTTGGTGGGCTACTAGCTCTTGGGGAACCTTGGTATCTCCTCACCGGCGATCGTGCACCATAAAGACCATTTCTTCCATACCTGGACATGATGGGGGTTCCAATATAATATCAAAAGTGTCAAAATGTGGCAAATCAATAATCATGTATCAATACCTATTGAAGTTATTCCATCTATCATTTCTTCCTCCATTGTAGCTAGAACGAACATGTGAACACTCTGGAGACGGTGTACGGTATCGACGTGCAAATGAGTACTTCTGCGTAAAACCACGCCCTTTCCTGACACGTCCATCCTCTGTAGAGCCCATAGCTAAATCTTGGCCATTGGTGGGTACTGGTTCATTGCTCAGGGGGTTCCTTTCTGCACCAGCTTCAGACATGCCAGTCCCTGCAGCAACAGCAGTGATGTTGCCATCTGCCTTTGAGAGAGTTGTATCAGCCCTGATGGGGTTGGTATCATCCCTGCAATTATAAATAAACAGGAGATGTTGCACTCTCGCTGCATAATAGTAGAAGGATCCAGACAGGACGTGTACTTTCAAGAAATAAAACCTGAATTTACTAGATCTATCTTCAGAATTTTGAGTCCCGGCCCTGTCATCAGCCCCATTTTCATCTTTGTGTAACGGTTTGCTTCCCGCAACCGTTTGTTTGCCTTTATCTGCATATTCCAAGGATTTTCCCATCTCCAAATTTATTATTTTGGTATTTTCTTGGTCTGCCATTAAAAAAAGATGATTATTAGATAAAATTGTAACAAGATCTTTAAGTCATGGCCATCTCAGCAATAATCAGTACATTCCAAGAATGTAACCAAACACAAATATAGATAGCAGGCTGTTTAAATTCAGAAAGAAAGAAAGCAGACAGACACAGTAAAGATCACCATACTTTCTACTCTAACGTTCTCAAATGATGAGTAAGAGTAACTGTTAGAGTACGTAATGGGCCTAATGGGCCCGTTAGTCTTAGGGTTAATTAGAGATAATGCTCGCTTGCTTAGGGGTCAAGTAAGCCTTGCTTGGGAGTCAAATAAACCTCTCTATATAAAGAGAGGAGATGTATCAATCTAATCAAGCAAGAATTAAGAAGGAAATCCCTTCCCTCTTGCCTGGCCGTGGGTAGAAAGGCCCCCGGCCGGCCCTCTCGCGCCCTCCTTCTAGCAGCGCCATAACAATTTGGTATCAGCTAGCTTCGGTTCGATCATGTCTTCACCGCCGCCAAGTCCGTCTCTTCCACTGCCGGTCACCTCGTCGCCTCCGGCGACCACCACGACCGTCGCCCGGCTCCTGCCCGCGCCGGGATCCTCTGTCGCGCCCGCCCCCGCCGTCCTCACCCCGGAGGTGTTCGGGGTGCTGCGGGACCTAACCCAGGCGGTCCAGGAGATCCACATGTTCTTGGCCGGGTCCTACGGGCCGCCCCCGGCTGCGCTACCCATCACCGCCCCCGCGCCGCCGTGGCTGCCGTGGCAGTCGCCGCACCAGGCGGCATTCGCCAGGCCGCTGCAGCTGCCATCCATCGCCACCACCGCCCAACCCTGGCTGCAGTGGCAGCCGCCGCACCAGGCGGCCTTCGCCGGGCCGCTGCAGCTGCCATCCATCGCCACCACCGCCCAACCCTGGCTGCAGTGGCAGCCGCCGCTCCTAGCGGCCTCCGCCGCGCCCGGCGCTTTGCCGCAGCAGCCATCGCCGGTCAGCTCCGCCGCCCAGTATGGGATGCCCTACGACGGGACTGCGACGACCTTGTTCCCATCAGCGTCGCCGCCATCCCAGGGCGTCCACATCCAGCAAATCAAGTCCCCGCCGCCGCAGTCACCGCTTCCGTCTTGGATCGCTACCCGCCATGTGTCGGCGGCGGTGAGGCTGCAGGCTGCTGCACGCGGCCTCCTAGCGCGTCGGCGTGTGCGGGAGATGCGTGGTCTGCAGCTGCCGCTTCTTCAAGTTGTCCTTCGCTGCGCAAAGGACCTCGATCTCGTCCGCTGCGTCGGGGATCTTGGGCATGCGGTTTCCCCCACGGGCGGCGGGCATGCTGTTTTCCCCGCGGGCAGCGACCTCAAAGTCTGCGACATCGGCGGTTGGAGGGGGGGCGCACCCCTCCTCGTCATTCTCCATCGCAAGTCCTCCACTCTTCCCTGTGCGGTGCAGACCAACAGCCATACACATGCACTCCTTTTGTCCAGGTGGTGTCCATGGGATCCAGGAGGCTGTACACGTGCACGTCCAAAATAAAGCGTCCTAGTCTATTTCAGAGTCTATTTCAGGTTGAGAGTAATAACACAAGCCGAGATGTAAAAGGCTTGTTTTTAGGTGTTAGGTTTGTGTTGCGTCGAGTCATGGTATAAGTTGGTTAGGCTGCAGCTCGAGGACAAGCTGCATGTCCAGGTGGGGTGTAGTGTTAGAGTACGTAATGGGCCTAATGGGCCTGTTAGTCTTAGGGTTAATTAGAGATAATGCTCGCTTGCTTAGGGGTCAAGTAAGCCTTGCTTGGGAGTCAAGTAAACCTCTCTATATAAAGAGAGGAGATGTATCAATCTAATCAAGCAAGAATTAAGAAGGAAATCCCTTCCCTCTTGCCTGGCCGTGGGTAGAAAGGCCCCCGGCCGGCCCTCTCGCGCCCTCCTTCTAGCAGCGCCATAACAGTAACGATCATAAGGGTATGGCTAGATCTCATCTAGATGACAATTAACTATGTCTCATCTAACTGACTCAATCAAACAGAAAAAGGGGGAAACAGAAGAGAGAGAAATGTCAGCCCAAATCTCCACATATAATCAATGACATAGGAGTTAGATGAGACTTTATTAATTCTCATCTAGATGATAATTAGCAAATCCGTAATCTTAAAGCGATATGCTCCAATCTTTCCACTCTATGGTTCTCAAATGCAACAGCAAGCAAAGACTTCTGGAATAAATTTTCTAATCAAGATTATGTGAATAGCAGTGACAACATAAACACGAAGTTGGTCATTCAGAATATTTTCCATTCCAGTGATGCTGACTTAATATTATTATTATTATTTCAAGTATGTTGAACAAAATCAAACATGTAACTGCGGAAATACTACACACAAGAAGGTGATGAGCAATAAATTGGCAAGTACAGAAAGTGCAAATACGCTGCTCGGAAAAAAACAATGTACAAATACAGCTTGCCTTCCAGATCACAGCAAACTGAAAGGGGTTAACAAAACAGAGATATAAACTCCTAAATTCAAACAGCGTGCAGTCTACCAGAGTATGCTGGTAGAAAATAATGAAGAACAGAAAATTGAATGGGAGTTAGCTCTTCTACCTTTCTTCAATGGATGCTTGGTACGGCGGCCTGCACTTTCATTGTCAGAACTGCTGCTCGAGCTTTTTGAAGCATCACTTGAGCTCCCATAGCTCCTAAAAAAAGCACCAGCAGGGAATCAATTCAGCTAGTATTAATTCTGAGTGAACATAACTACACAGTTTGTAAAGGTCAACATTTTACCGCTTGGATCTTTTTGTTCCTCTACTCTTGCTCTTACTCTTCTTATGGCTGCTCTTCCTCTTTGCAGGCTTTCGTTTCACTTTCTTAGAACCTTTTCTTCTCTTGTGCCTATGGTCACTAGATGAGCTAGTATCCAATGATGCTGAAGAGTATGATTCTGACTCCGAACCACTATCTGAGGAATAGGACTGTGAGTCAGAAGTTTCTGAGCTATATGAATCAGAAGAGTAGTTCTTTCTTTTTTTCCTTCGTTTATCCACGCTAGATGTTTTTTTGGTTTTGACCCTCCCTCCAGCATCGTTGTTATCTTCTACTGCCCTTTTAAGCTTCTTTTCTGCAAATCAAGTACTGAGAAAGCTTACCAGAGATAACACATGAATTGTATTGGGATCTCGATGTTCATGGCTACTTACCTTTCTCTCCATGTAGCTGATTCTGAGTATCTATGTTAGAGGCTTCACCACAGTCTACAATTTTCACTGGACATGTAGGTTTTCCAGATTCAGAACCCAGTGCTTCAAGCTTCTTAAGCAAAGCTTTTCCATTAAGGACCTTCCCAAAGACCACATGTTTGCTATAAAAATTATAATGTGAACTCAAAATGTTGATAAACCATGGGTAGTGATCCAAAAAAATGGCTACTTCTCCATAAGGAAGCATTAAATAGACAGTAATACTGATGTGGATAATATGCCAGTGGTGTTGGGTCTATCACATACTATCAACCATTACTTGTCGCAGTTTCATCAACATTGTTGAGTTTTAGTTGTATTTGTAGGCAAAGTAACAAAAAGTACAGCTACAAAAAATTAGTAAAATGACTAAAGCAAATAAGTAATACCCATCAAGATGTGGCACAGCCTTGAATGTTATAAAAAATTGGGATCCATTGGTGTTTTCTCCAGAGTTTGCCATGGAAAGAATACCAGGTTGATCATGCTTTAACTTGAAGTTTTCATCTGTAGAACACGAGACAGTATACATTCTTTTAGCAGAAGGCATAATATGTCAATAGCACAGTTATCATGGGACTTTAACCTTCAGAGGCTATAATAACCAATAAAATTGTATAACCATACCTGGAAATTTTCCACCATATATGCTCTCTCCACCACGTCCTGGAAATAGCATGCAACGTTGAGCTTATAGAGTACACTACATCAATAAGTCAGTTGAAAGAAGAAGCCTGGGCTAATGAAGCAATACCATCTCCTCTGGAAAAATCGCCAGCCTGCAGTTAAGAAATTTGATTAGTCAATTTAGTTTGAACAAACCTGGTGCATGTAGCTCCCGCTTGCGCAGGGTCCAGGGAAGGGTCCGACCACTTTGGGTCTATAGTACGCAGCCTTTCCCTACATTTCTGTAAGAGGCTGTTTCCAGGACTTGAACCCATGACCTCATGGTCACAAGGCAGCAGCTTTACCACTGCGCCAAGGCTCCCCTTCTTAGTTTGAACAAAATGGGTGATAAAATAAAATAAAGAGCAGATATTCTATACTCTACAAAGCTCGTATTTGCAATCCATAAAAGATCCTAACATGCTGTCACTGGCAACAAAAAATATGCAGCAATCAGATAAGTTGCAATAATTTGGTACCTGAGCCATAAATCCTGGGATAATGCGATGGATGTGTGTTCCTTTAAAATAAAGTGGCTTCTTTGTAGATTCTCCGAGGCCTTTCTCACCTATATGTTAACCAGAAGTAAGGCTAACAGAAAAGGCTATACATACAGCCAATAATTACATGCTAAGGTAGCATTTAAATTACAACTCTCAAATGGAGGAACCTAGACTCTTGCAATCAACTTGAACAAATGAGACACCAATTAGCTGTGAAGAAAATTAAGCATAGTTAAAAAAGGCGTGCCTAAGCGAGCGCTTAAGCGCGCCTAGGCTCTAGGCATTGGCAAAACGCATTGCGCATAACTATGCTTAACCTGTGCATAACTGCACATAAGCATGTGCTTTGGTCAGTAAAGCGTAGGCGGTGGCAAAACGCACAATTAGCGCCTAGCGCTTTTTTGAATATGAAATCAAGTGAACTATATTATCTTTATATACAAGGAGATATCATGTAAAAGCAGTGGTTCGATGTTCTACTATTATCAATAATCAAATAATCTACCATGAAAAGAAAGTTGCGGAGAGAAAAGAACAACAAATTCATAATATATCCTCAACAGACAGCATAGTCCTAAGATTTAGTTAAATCAGATCCTACGGAGCCATAGATGAACAGAGGAAGACAACAATACAGCACCTATACAGCTTAAACTAACAAATGTGTCCTGCATCCCTTTATGTGGAAGTGGGAAAGAGAGAAAAAAAAAACTATACTAGGAAACACTGCCGCAACACTCAAATTCAGCTTCGCCTATTCCACCATTCTACTTATTACGCCATATCATTACCAGGTATAGCATCAAAAATTTAAGTACAACTAGATCCCTGTTTAGCATTGTGGTTTGCATTCAAGACTGTCGTGCATTTAGCAACTAAATCCCTTGTGGACATAGACTTAAAATAAAGTGGCTTCTTTGTAGATTCTCCGAGGCCTTTCTCACCTACATGTTGACCAGAAGTAAGGCTAACAGAAAAGGCTATACATACAGCCACTAATTACATGCTAAGGTAACATTTTAAATTACAACTCTAAAATGGCGGAACCTAGACTCTTGCAATCAACTTGAACAAATGAGACACCAATTAGCTGTGAAGAAAATTAAGTGAAATATTATACAAGGAGATATCATGTAAAAGCAGTGGTTCCATGTTCTATTATTAGAAATAATCAAATAATCTACCATGACAAGAAAGGTGCGGGGAGAAAAGAACAACAAATTTATAATATATCCTCAACAGACAGCATAGTCCTAAGATTTAGTTAAATCAGATCCTATGGAACCATAGATGAATAGAGAAAGACAACAATACAGCACCTATACAGCTTAAACTAACAAATGTGTCCTGCATACCCTTCTGTGGAAGTGGGAAAGAGAGAAAAAAAAAACTATACTAGGAAATGTTAGAACAGGGTTGTGCTGTGTGTGTAGTTATCATATTGTATAGGGGCTTCTTTGCTTATTTCCCTTCATGTATATGTGCTGGCCTGTTGGCCCGATGGAATACAGGCTCACTTCATAACATGGTATAAGAGCTAGGGTTAGGTTCCCCAGCCGCCGCCGCCGCCTCTGGTCGCCGCCGCCGCTGCCGCGGCCGCCGCCGGCCGCCGCTCCTCTCTTCATCGAGCCTCTCCCCTCTTCTTCCTGGTAGCTGCTGCCGCCTGCTGGTCCAGGCCGCTGCTGCCGCCGTCCTTCCCGGCCGGCGCCGCCGCCTCAACGTGCTGCTGCTGCTCTTCAACGAGCTGCTGCTGCTGCTGCTCCTCTTCTCTGCTGCTGCTGCTGCTCTTCTTCAACGAGCTGCTGCTGCTGCTCTTCAAAGTGCGGCTGCTGCTGCTCTTCTCCTCCTGGTCTGCTGCTGCCATCAAGCTGTGCCTCCTGCTGCTGCTGGTCTTCAACGAGCTGCTGCTGCTGTTCTGCTGCAATGGCGCCCTCCACCACCACCGGTGCTGTCCCAGTCCCACGATGTCCTGTTATCTTCAACGGACAGAACTACAGGGACTGGGTGCAGCACATGAAGCTGCACATGAGGGGCCAGCTGGTCTGGGAGCACCTCTCTGGTGCTCTGCCTTGTCCCCTGCTGCCCACTCCTCCAGCTGAGTTGGCCTTCCCTGTTGATGCCGATGAAACCAAGCAACGTGAGATGCTAGATGCTTTTGAAGAGGCCACTGAAGAGTATCAGAATCAACTCCACTTATACAAGCAATGGACAAATGATGATGCTCGAGCCTCTTCTATCTTGGTGAACAGCATGGATGTTGATCTCACCATGGATGTGGTGGCCCTTACCACTGCATATCAGATGTGGGAGCACCTTCGCCATTGCTATGAGTCTACAGGGGATGCCATGTATCTCTCTGTTGTTCGTCAAGAGCAACAACTACAACAGGGAGATGCTACTGTGGATGATTTCTACAAGGAGATGTCAGCGGTGTGGCGCCAATTGGACTCTCTGGGAGCTGATGTTTGTCGCAGGTGTCAGTGTTGTGTGCGGCAACAAGCTAAGTTGGAGATTCGTCGCCTCTACGACTTCCTCACTCGCCTCCGGCCGGAGTTCGAGCAGAGTCGTGCTCAGCTATTGGCACGCCATCCTCGGCTCTCTACTCTGGAGGCCCTTGCTGAGGTGCGACCTGAGGAGGTGCGCCTACGGAGCACGGGCTTATTGCCATCCTCTTCAGCAGTCCTGGCTGCCCGCGTTCCACCACCGCTGCCTGGTGTGCCCTCTTCTACACAGGTGGCAGCAACCTCCACTAGTGCTTTATGCAACTACTGCAAGCAGGATGGTCACATGATCACGGAGTGCATCAAGAGGAGGAAACAGGGTCGCCGTGGTGGCCGTCCTCAAAAGGACTCGGGAGGCTCCTCTAATTCTCGTGAGGGCTCCCTTGAGAAGGTTCACCAGGAGATGCTCACCTTGCTGCGCCGCCTTACTGCTTCTGCACCATCCTCAGGTTCTGCTGGTTCTGCTGGTCAGACGTCTGGTCCACCACCGCACTCTTCATCAGGTACATCTTTGCCCTGGATTCTTGATTCTGGGGCCTCCTTCCACATGACACCACACAAAGATCATCTTTGTGCTGTCAATTCCGTGCCTTCTCTTCTTACAGTTCAGACTGCAGATGGCACTTCTCTTTCTGTTGCCGCAAGAGGGACTCTTTCCATGTCTTCTTTTCATGTCCCTGCCGTTTCTCATGTTCCTAGACTGACTATGCAACTTCTATTTGCTGGTCAACTTACTGACTTGGGTTGTCGTGTTATTCTGGATTCTGACTCTTGTTGTGTTCAGGATCGTCGTACGGGGACTCTGGTTGGGATCGGTCCTCGGCGCCATGACTCTCAGCGCCTTTGGGAGCTCGATTGGTTGCGCCTTCCTTCCGCTGCGTCCTCTAGCCAGTCGGACATCATCACCCCTTTTGCTTCAGCTGCCACCTCCACCACATCCTTCGCTCAGTGGCATCACCGATTGGGTCACATTTGTGGCTCCCGCTTGTCTTCTTTGGTTAGGAGTGGTGTTCTAGGATCTGTATCTGGTGATAGTTCACTAACATGTATGGGTTGTAAGCTTGGCAAGCAGATACAACTTCCATATCCCTCTAGTAATTCTGTTTCTCAACGACCTTTTGAACTTGTTCACTCTGATGTATGGGGTCCTGCCCCCTCTGTTTCGAAAGGGGGTCACAAATATTATATAATTTTCATTGATGATTTTTCTCGCCACACTTGGATCTACTTTATGTCATCTCGTAGTGAAGTGCTTCAAATTTACAAGTCGTTTGCTACCATGGTTCGCACTCAGTATGATTCCTTTGTTCGAGTTTTTCGTGCTGATTCGGCTGGCGAGTACCTATCTCGTGCGCTTCGTGGTTTCCTTGCTGAACAGGGTACCCTTCCTCAGTATTCCTGTCCTGGTGCACATGCTCAAAATGGGGTGGCTGAACGCAAACATCGTCACGTCCTTGAGACTGCTCGGGCTCTTCTTTTATCTTCTGCTGTTCCCCCGCACTTTTGGGCTGAGGCTGTCTCTACCGCTGTTTATCTCATTAATATTCAGCCTTCTGTTGCTCTTCAGGGAGGGATACCAGTTGATCATCTAGGTGATGGTCCAGCTGATTATAGTGGTCTACGCCTGTTTGGTTGTGCCTGTTTTGTTCTTCTCCACCCTCATGAACGCACCAAATTGACTGCTCAATCTGTTGAATGTGTTTTCCTTGGCTACAGTTTGGAGCACAAAGGTTACCGTTGCTGGGACCCTATTGCTCGAAGACTGAGAATCTCCAAAGATGTCACTTTTGATGAGTCTCGCTCCTTCTACCCTCGTCATTCTTCTACTGCCACAACCGACTCGTTAGTCGAGCCTCTCTCTTTTTTTACTCTACCTGATTCTTCACCTTTATCGTCACCTGGTAGGTCCACTCCTAGCCTTTCACCTGTGTCTGCTCATGAGCTTCAGCTTACACAGGATGAGGTTTCTATTCCTGACTCTCCTACTCGGGTTGAGCCATCCACTCTCTCTCCTTTTCCTTTTACCTACTCCCGTCGTGCTCAACACCCTTCTCCCTCTGATGCGCCACCTTCCACTTCCCCTCTCTCTCCGCTTCCTTTTGTCTACTCCCGTCGTGCTCGGCACCCTTCTCCCTCGGATGCGCCCACTTCCACTTCCACTCCTTCCTTGTTGGGTCCCATTCCTTCAGAACCACCTACCCCTCCTGCTCCTCGGTATAATCTGCGTGATCGCCACACTCTCCAGCCTCCTGCGTACTATGTTGTTGCTGCTACCACTCTTGTTGAGCCGTCTACATATCGTGAGGCTGCTGCTCATTCTGAATGGCAGCATGCTATGGCAGAGGAAATTCATGCTCTTGAGCGCACAGGCACTTGGGACCTTGTACCCCTGCCTACAGGTGTTAGACCCATCACTTGCAAATGGGTCTACAAGGTTAAGACACATTCAGATGGTTCTCTCGTGCGCTACAAAGCTCGTCTTGTTGCGCGTGGCTTCCAGCAGGAGTATGGTCATGACTATGATGAGACTTTTGCCCCTGTTGCTCACATGACCACTGTTCGCACTCTTTTGGCTGTTGCTGCTGTTCGGCAGTGGTCCATCTCTCAATTAGATGTCAAGAATGCCTTCTTGAATGGTGAGCTGCGGGAAGTGGTCTATATGCAGCCGCCTCCTGGCTATACTGTCTCTGATGGCACTGTCTGTCGCCTTCGGCGCGCTCTTTACGGGCTGAAACAAGCTCCTCGTACCTGGTTTGAGCGTTTCTCCGCCGTCATCACAAGGATCGGGTTCTCTGCTAGTGTTCATGATCCTGCTCTGTTTATTCACACTTCTGCTCGCGGTCGCACCCTTTTACTACTCTATGTTGATGACATGATTATCACAGGGGCTGACCACCAATTCATTGATTTTGTGAAGAAACGTCTACATGAGCAATTCTTGATGACTGATTTGGGTTCTCTTCGCTACTTTCTTGGACTTGAGATCATTTCTTCCCCTGAGGGTATTTATCTCTCTCAAGAGAAGTACATCCAAGATCTTCTCACTCGTGCCTGCCTCACTGATCAGCGCACGGTTGACACTCCTATGGAGTTTGGTCTCCATCTTCGTCCTGGTGAGGGTGAACCCCTTGCAGATCCCACACGCTACCGCCATCTTGTTGGGAGCCTTGTCTATCTAGGCATCACTCGTCCTGACATTTCTTATGTTGTGCACATTCTAAGTCAGTTTGTCTCTGCTCCCACTCAACTTCACTACAGTCACCTTCTTCGTGTTCTTCATTACCTTCGTGGTACCGTGACTCGTCGCTTATTCTTCCCTCGCTCCAGCTCTCTTCAGCTTCAGGCCTACTGTGATGCTACTTGGGCCAGCGATCCCACTGATCGCCGCTCTCTCTCTGCCTATTGTGTTTTTCTTGGCTCCTCCCTGATTGCCTGGAAGACCAAGAAGCAGAATGTTGTATCTCGCTCCAGTGCTGAGGCTGAGCTGCGAGCTATGGCGTCCGTGACTGCAGAAATTACTTGGCTACGATGGCTTCTTCAGGATTTTGGTGTTTCCACTGCTACACCGACCCCTCTGCTCTCCGACAGCACTGGGGCACTCAGCATTGCCCGTGATCCTGTTAAGCATGAGCTCACCAAGCACATCGGTGTTGATGCCTCCTACACGCGTTCTCAGGTGCAAGACAGAATTGTGGCCCCTCAGTATGTGCCCTCGGAGCTTCAGCTTGCTGATTTTCTGACGAAAGCTCAGACACGGTCCCAACACAGCTTTTTCCTGTCCAAACTCGGTGTCCAAGATCCCCCTTGAGTTTGAGGGGGGGTGTTAGAACAGGGTTGTGCTGTGTGTGTAGTTATCATATTGTATAGGGGCTTCTTTGCTTATTTCCCTTCATGTATATGTGCTGGCCTGTTGGCCCGATGGAATACAGGCTCACTTCATAACAGGAAACACCACCACAACACTCAAATTCAGCTCCGCCTATTCCACCATTCTACTTATTACTACGCCATATCATTACCAGGTATCGCATCAAAACTATAAGTACAACTAAATCCCTGCTTAGTATTGTGGTTTGCATTCAAGACTGTCGTGCATTTAGCAACTAAATCCCTTGTGGACATAGACCGTGTCCATACCTGTTCAAGCATTTAAGCGAACTATTGGACATCTTCAACATCAAGGATGCTAAACTTAAGAACTTGCATATAAAAAATGTGTGTTCATCACTAACTGCATCACGCTATTCCACAGCAAAGACTCTTGCATTTTACCAGTACAAAGCGCTCGGAAGTTCTCTGCCGTCTTCGGAACTACATCAGCAAAGAGCTGCAACACCAAAGTGGGAAGCTAATCAGGCGCACGCCACCTCTGTACTCAAAGGAGAAACATGCATCACTTAGAACGATAAGATGAAGGTACACTCTTTGCAACCTCAAACGTGATTCTCTCGGCAGGTCGCCCATCGATGGATATTTCCAAGAAGACCTGAGGGTTCAGATTCTTCTTGAACTTGGGCATGATTTCCTCCCTTTCGGTTTACCTGCAGGTGTGTGCAATCATGAGAGCATCTTCAGCAACAAACATCCCAACAGAAAGACACTGGCTGGATAGGCTGGTGCAGATCTAGTTGGGATGTGGCCAAAACTCGTGGAGATGGTCAGTGGGGTTTAATAACAACTAATCACTGGAGGATGGATGGCGAAAAGGGCGTACCTCGAGAAACAGTGTCCGAGGTTGCGGACGGGGTGGAAACTGCAGGCACGCGGGGAGGGCGATGGCAGCGGCGGTAGCGGCCGTAGCGGCGGCGCGTGTGGGAGGCTAAGGGGATTCGGGGTGAGGCGTCGTCGGTGACGCCACAAGCTACGGCACGGCGGTAACTCTACTAGGTCAGGACTCAGGAGGAAGGTGCATGTCAGGCCCCACGAGCCCAGCAATCGGTTTCCTTCCGAGGAATGGGCCTGAAGCTGTAGCCCACTAGTCTCGAGCCCATGATGATTTGAATTTTAATGAAAATTTATTTATTTTGACGAACAAATTTATATGAGCATTTTTCTAGTAGTGATGAAAAAACATTATATTTGATGAATAAACTTTTAATACGATGAACATTTTTAAACTTGATGAACAAAATTTGTATTTAAGAATATATTTTTGAAAAATGGATGAACAAATTTTGAATTCATTGAACAAAATTTGAAATCAACGAACAAATTTTGAGTTTGGTGAACAATTTTTGAAATCGAAGATGAACAAATTTTGAACTTGGTGAAAGTTTTTTGAAATCCATGAACAAATTTCGAATTTGATGAACATTTTTTGAATTTGATGAAAAAAATTGAATTTTGCCGAACATTTTTTCAATCCGATGAACAAAAAACGAATTTTATGAACATACAAATTTTGTAAGAAAAAAAAATGAACAAATTTTGAAATCGACAAACAAATTTTAAATTCAGGGGACAAATTTTGAAATTGATGAACAATTTTTGACTTTGGTGGACATTTTTTCAATTCGATTAACAAATTTTGAATTTTGATGAACATTTTTTCAATCCGATGAAAAAAAGGAATTTTATGAACATTTTTTGAATCGTTAAGCATTTTTACACATTGTGAACATTTTTATATGAAATTCAAAAAATGTTCACGAATTTGGAAGGAAAAGAAAGAAAGAAAAAGAAAGCAAAAAATGGAAACAGAAAAGAAAAAAGAAGAAGAAAAAGAGATCTAAAGAAAAAACGAAAAGAAAAATAAATGGGATATGGCCTGGCCCATACGAAGGCTCAGCGCGCCAGGGGTGGTGCGCGCCTGCTCGCTCGGGGGCGCCCTATGCGCCATATAGGAACCCGCATGGATGACAATCTAGCGCAACATCTTGTTTCCACTACAAAGCCTCGGGCGAAGCACTGCTGTTCTCTTTGATTGATGGCCTATCACATGCGCAGTTCATCTGAGTAGCTGTCACGTTATGGGTGATATGATCGTCTAGGAGGAAAGCTATTCATGAGGGCATTTCTCAAAGTCCACAAGTTACACAGGGTTTCATCGACAAATATATGTCAGAGTTAGAGATCATAAGGAAGACGAAGTCGATGCAAACTACTAACCCAAGTGTTGCACCAAGGTAAGGCAGAAGGCACCTCCTACGGGGTTTGCCAAGGTACAGGTAGACGCGAGAGTGCCCTTGCCGTCAAGAGGAGGCACAGCGGCAGCGGTCGCTCGAGATGATTAGGGGAACTACTTGGGAAGCTCGTCACTGGTAATTCATGGCGTCCATGATCCTGCAACGCTAGAAGCAATCACATGCAGGGGGGCCCTTTCCCTGGCCGAAGACCTACTCTTGCATAGCTTTGTAGTTGCATCAGATTCCAAGCAAGTAGTGGAAAATATCCTCAAGGGAAATCAAGGGAGACATGGTACTATCATTAGGGAGATTTGGCATCATTCACCTATGTTCAGTTGTAATTTTATTTTTCGAGAGTCGTGAGTCAAACAATGAAGCTCATAGTTTAGCCAAGTTTTCATGTTCATTAGGTCAGGCACGTCATGTGTGGCTTGGACAACCCCATGACATGTCGTGGTTTTGTCACGGCAGGTGTCCTAGTGAGAGGACTTAGTCGTGAGGCCATCGAAACTAGGTTATTAGCTTGTCGAAGTTGAGTGGGACGAGAGACACGATTTACCCAGGTCCGGCCCCTCACAGTGGAGGTAAAAGCCTACTCCTGCTTTTCTGCTTATTGCTTGAGTGTCGATTACAAGGGAGCGAATCTGCTTGACCTAGCTATCGATTGATTGTAACTTGCCCTATTCTATGCTAGGGACTCGCTTTTATATACAGGTCGAGGCAACCGACTTACAAGAGTCTGCGTCGGGTCACGATTCACGGCCGATTATATCTCTAAGTCGCCTTGCCTTCTATAATAATATATCATAGGGCGGCTTACACCTCCGGGCCACCTGCCGCCTTCTGACTTTGGGCCCTAAGACGGCCCATCTTGTGAGCTGCCCTTATAGCCTTGCGTCTTGATCGTCTTGGCCTATCTGAGGCCCAGCTTCGAGAGTCGCTAATGATTTGACTCGGCCCTTTCTGGGCGGGTTATACCGCGGGGTTATATCCCCAACATTAGGCCCTAGATGGATTTGAACTTGTTCATGTCAATCTTCAATCCTTCCGTCTCGCAAATCTTCCCTTCGTGCCTCCTAATCTTAGCTTTGAAAATCTTCATAACCCGCCATAAGAAAAGATGATGTCACCTCCACCATTTTGGGAAAACCTTCATGACATCATAACGAATCTTGTGGAAACCCATTCACCCCGAAAACCGAGGCATCTTTTTGTTGAAAAATTATTGCGCCTCCTCGATTCTTGCACCTGCCATTTACTGTTACTTCCCATATAAATATGCATGGGGGGTCCCCTTTCTCATTTTACCTCATCTCCTCCACTTCTTCTTCTTCCTCGCGAAGCCCTCTACAACCGAAGCTCCACCGCACCCGTTGACCTGTGCCAGCTGCCTCGCTTGGGACGGCAACACCGCCCCGCCTTCATCAGAGTTCAGCGGCGCACCTCCGCCCTCAGCTAGCACAGTCAGGTACCAGAACCTCTCCCCCACATTACCTCGTTGGAGTTCATAGAGTTCATCGGCGTTCGTCCGTTCTTCCCCATATATATTGAATAGATCTCATATTGGATCTGAGATGATCATAGAAATACTGCGTAGTAGTTCTAATACCAGTCTTGCATCTGAATAAACCCTGCTTCGTTCAGAATCTACAAAAAGTTCCTTAGTAGCTCTGCAGCCACTATTAGGTTTAGCCATTACTTTTCTTTTTTGAACTGCTCATAGATCCATAAATATAGTTGTTTGATCTAAAACTTGTTTGCTCCACACTTAGCAAAAATTCAACAATCCCGAACGGTAGCTAATTCGCCCTTGTATCTTTGGCGGCTTACCAACATATGTGTAACTCGCCAATGTTTCAGAAACTGCCTCTTTTAAATAACTCGCCACTATTTAGAGCGACTTACCCTTATGCTACTTTATTCATATAACGGAGATAACGAGACATTACTTCTTAAGTAACCCGCCCCTTTATATTTATGTACTCTTTCATTGTATTTAGACGGCTCAGTATGTCGAAAAGCACTATCTGCAACTGGGGGCCTTCCCTGGTCACTGAAGCCATTCTTAGAGATTATCAAGACCAAGGTCTCTTGGCGACTCGGGAAGAAATTGGTTGGCGAGTCAATCAAGGGGATAATGTCCCTAGACCCGGCGAGGAAGAAGTAGTAGTTTTTACTGATCATATCCTCAGAGGCTTCACACTGCCCGGGTCAAAGTTCTTTTGGGACGTCTTGCACTGTTTCAATCTTCATCCTCAGGATATAGGCTCAAATTCGATATCAAATATCTACCACTTTCAAATTTTCTGCGAAGCATATCTGCAAATAGAGCCCATTGTCACTCTCTTCAAAGAATTTTTCTACATGAACCGCCAAACTGAATGTGCGGATGGCCCAAGTAAAGAATTGGGTGGAATCTCAATCCAGAGATGCAGGGACGACAGTTTTCCTTTAGCTGCCCTACCAAGTCACCCTAAAGGATGGGTTAAGACTTGGTTTTATTGCAAGAACACTGCCCCAGTGGATGAGAACCCTCTGCTGGGTTATAGGGTTGAATGCCTTCCCATAGATTTTGACCCACCAAGCAAGATTCTTCTAGGGGAACATGTTGAAGCGCTCCCACTTTACTCAAAAGTAAAGGTCTTGCTAGCCAATGGGTTAACTAGAGTGATTTAGCCCGGTGATGGGTCTCGTGGAGAATCCTCCCCTTAAGTCGTCGGTGAAAGTTGCCTATCTTTCCTGGTTCGAAATCCAATCCAGTTGAAAACAAACAATTGCCCGATGGCAAAGTAAGATGAAGGCAAGGAGTGTAAACCACGAGCGTGGCGCCCCTATTTCAATTTAATAAGTGCTTGTGCAATGGCTTGAAAGTTACAGACTGAGTCAAGTGACCTATTTTTATCACATGATCCAGAATTGCACGAGAACCTACAAGTCTTGTTATCGTTCTTAATTCGATTGCCACCGGACAGTCGTTTTCTCGTCTCCGGCTTAATGTGCGACTACTCAGGCGAGTCAAATGACCCTTAGCACTACAGCTCCGATAATTTTACCATTGATGAGGTCAACAAAACTGTGAAGAGTTTGCTTGTCACATCCCTAGCTTCTGGCATTGCTCTAGCCTAGCTTCATGTGTGCATCATGTCTATATTTTTGAAACTTGAATTGAGGAATATTGGAAGCCTCAAAACCCTAAATAAAAGAGGGGCAAAAACCCTAGAAATCTCATTCATTGCTCCAAAAGGCTCTTCTTAAATGTTTGATAATTTTTGGTAAGGGTTCTGGTCCCAACCAAAATATTGAACATTTTTAAGGATTTATTTTTGGGACTTTGAATTTAAATCATTAGCTATTTGAATTTGAATTATATTCATATAATTAAAATATAATTTCAAATACCCCTGAAATATTTTATGAGCTTTTGGAAAAGTCCATCTAGCCAAATAAAATTATTCAGAGGAGTTTTTGGCATTGTTTGAATTTGTTTAAAATTCAAAACAGTGGCAAAACGAAATTAAATAAAACAAAACAGAAGAAAAAATAAAAGAGAGAGAGAGAAGGACTTACCTGGCCTCACCCGTGCAGCCCACCAGAACCGGCCCAGCCGGCCCAGCCCGCCACCGCTACTCCCCCCCCCCCTGTCGTCTTCCTCTTGCCAGTGGGAGCAGCTGCGTGCTCGCACGCGCGCGGCCGAGGAGGCCACCTCCTCCCTGCCTGGCTGCCTCCTCCTTCCCTGGTCCCTCCCGCGACGCCACGCAGCCCCGACCCCCTCTCACTTCTCCCTCGCTCTCTGGACCTCCCTCCCCCTCGCTCCTCTGTTTCCCCTCCCGCGACCGAACGGAGCCGCCGCCACCGACGAGAGCCACCGTGGCTACCGGCCACCCCACGGCTCACCGACGCCCCAGGAAGCTCCGCCGGTCCTCCCTCTACCTCCTCAACGAGCCACGAGGCCCCGGACGTGCCACAACACCGCCCTCGATGCCTTCTTCAACCTCGGGACCGCCGGCCATCTTCGTCAAATTCGCCGGCTCCGGACCGTCCCCGACCTCGCCGAGCGTCCCCTCGTCATCGCCGTGAGTCACTGACCCTCTCCCCTAACTCAGCATGCTCCCCTCCGTGCCGTAGCGCCGTTCCCCACGAGCACCGAAGCCACCGTCCGCCATTGCTGCTGCACGCATAGCCTCCGTGCTCCCCTGGCCTCACTGAGCTGCTCTTAGTGCTCCCCATGTCTAGCAGGTGCTGCCCAGCCTCTCCATTTGCTCACTGATGCACCGTAGCGACGCGCCCGAGCACCACCGAACACCATCGCCGCCAAAGCTCGTCGCCGGCATGAGTTCCGGCGACCCCACGACCTCCCACTCGGTCCTCTGGATGCGCGGGAGCAAGGGCCATCCCCTGGTGCCCTCAGCGCGCCAAACTGACGCCTCTAGCGCAAGTCCGGCGTGCCCCGCCGTGTTCTGTGGTCGCCGTCGGCTGGTCTCCGGCGTGCTGACGTGGCGTCGTCGTTAGGGGCTAATGACCCTGCTAACTAACCCTGTGACACTGACAGCGGGCCCCGTAGCGGGTCAAAGCCCGAGTCAACGCGGGATTAGCCCCTGTGTCACTGACGTGTGGACCCCACACGTCAGGTTTGACCCGAGCCGGCCCCTGTTGACTTGCTGACGTCATGCCAACGTCATGCTGACGCAGTAATGTTTTCTGGATTTAATTTAATTCTGAAATTCCAGAAAATGAATATAAACTTCTAAAATTCATAGAAAATTAACCGTAACTCCAAATTAAATAATTTATATATGAAAAATTATCAGAAAAATTCAAGGAATCCATCTGTACCATTTTCATGCATGTTAGAACAACTTATAGCTGCTGTTTAGCACAAATCAAATAAAGGGCATTTAAATAATCACATATGGAGTTTGAATTTGAATCTTGTATTCAAACCAACTTCATTTAATCTGTTGCTAGTTGCATTGGCTCAAAACACATTCATTTTGCCATGTCATGATCATGCATCATATTGTGCATTGCATTGATTGTGTTCCCTTCTGTGTTGCCGGTATTTGTCCCCTCTCGATAGACGTGATACCGATGATGTGATCGTTGACACTGATGAAGACTCAATGTTATCTTCAAAAGTGCCAGGCAAGCAAAACCCCTTGTTCATTCCGATACAATCCTACTCTCTCGCTCCTGCTCTCTTTTACTGCATTAGGACAACACCGATTCATCTGTTACTTGCTGCGGTAGCTGAACCCCTTTGTCCTTTGCATGACCTGTCATTGCCACAGTAAATAGATGAAACCCACTAGCATGAGTAGGAGTTGTTTGAGCCCTGATGTGCCTACTCATTCATGTTTGTTTGTCATGCCTGCTATTGCTTAGAGTTGAGTCAGGTCTGATTCATCGGGGATGAATCAGAGGCGTGTGAACCTGTCCTACTGTGTGTGAGCTAAGTGTGTGAACACGATTTGGTAAAGGTAGCGGTGAGAGGCCATGTAGGAGTACATGGTGGGTTGTCTCATTGCAGCCGTCCTCAGGAACTGAGTTCTGTGTTTGTGATCCATGATTCAGCTACTACCACGCATTGGGCCCGAAACCAATGGACCCTCTCGGCTTCTTAATCACCCTTGTCCTCTGTCCAGGAGTTGCAAGTAGTTTCTGGTGTTTGTAGTATGCTGGAGGCCGTGGGCAGCGCTGACCGTAGGGGTGGGCTGTGATGCGGTAGGCACGTGGCACGGTGTACCGGGCGCCCGTTTGGTGTCTCGGGAACCCTGTTCACATCGTTTGGGGCTGTGAGCGAAACTCCGGCCGGATCTCCTCATGGATGGAACCCGAATAGGCGATAAACCTGGACTAGAGACTTAGGTGATTAGGTAGGTCGTGGCCGACACCCACGTTGGGCTTCCGCTTGAAGGTTGCCGAGTACATGTCGTGTAAACGGCGGTAAGTGGTGAGAGCGTGTGTGAAGAAGTACACCCCTGCAGGGTTAACCTAATCTATTCGAATAGCCGTGTCCGCGGAAAAGGACTTCTGCGTTGCTTATATCAGTTCATAGACAAGTGAAAGTGGATACTCTAAAATACGCAAGATAAGCGTGAGTGCTATGGATGGCGTTCTCGTAGGGAGACGGGAGCGGATCCATAGTGGTGTATTGATATGGTGAATATGTGGACTCGTGTGCGCCACCTCAAAAAAGTTACTCGCAGTCGTAGTTCAGGATAGCCACCGAGTCAAAGCTGGCTTGCTGCAGTTAAACCCCACCATCCCTTTGTTGATAATGATGCATATGTAGATAGTTCTGATGTAAGTCTTGCTGGGTACATTTGTACTCACGTTTGCCTATTTTATGTTTTTGCAGAGAGACTTCAGTCTCACTAGTATTTCCGCGTGGTCTTCGACGTTTAGCTTGTTACCTCAGCTACGATCTTGTGCCTCGGCAGGATTTGGTAGATAGTCAGGCTTCTCAGCCTTTTTCATTTATAGATGTCTGTACTCAGACATGATAGCTTCCGCTTGTGCTTGATTTGTATGCTCTGAATGTTGGGTCATGAGACCCATGTTTGTAATATCTCGCTCCTCGGAGCCTATTGAATAAATTACTTGAGTCATAGAGTCATGTTGTGATGCCATGTTGTATTTGCACATATCGAGCATATTGTGTGTATGTTATTGAAATGCTTGGTATGTGTGGGATCTGACCATCTAGTTGTTTATCTTTAGTAGCCTCTCTTACGGAGAAATGTCTCCTAGTGTTTCCACCGAGCCATGGTAGCTTGCTACTGCTCCGGAACACTTAGGCTGGCCGGCATGTGTCCTTCTTCGTTCCTGTGTCTGTCCCTTCGGGGAAATGTCACGCGGTGAATACCGGAGTCCTGTTAGCCCGCTACAGCCCGGTTCACCGGAGTCCTGCTAGCCCAGTGCTACAGCCTGGATTCACTCGCTGATGACCGACACGTTCGATGCTGGGTCATGGATGCCTGTCCCTGTAAGTCTGTGCTGCTTTGGGTTTACGACTAGCCATGTCAGCCCGGGCTCCTTATCATATGGATGCTAGCGACACTGTCATATACGTGTGCCAAAAGGCGCAAACGGTCCCGGGCAAAGGTAAGGCGACACCCGTGGGAATACCGTGCGTGAGGCCGCAAGGTGATATGAGGTGTTACATGCTAGATCGATGTGGCATTGAGTCGGGGTCCTGACATTGCTTGTGGAGCCTCAAGAAAATTGTAACAAGACAGGGATGTTACCGTTCTTCAAGCTCAACCCAGCCCCACCTATAAGTATTCATTTATATCTGGCTTAAATAATTATTTCGTGTCTCTCTTGCTAATCCCTCTTCATTATAAAGACCGGCTCTCCCTTTTGGAACAAAAAGAGGAAAACTGTTGTGGCCAAAACCAGGAGTGGCCCAAGGCAGAAAAAGAACAAGCCATTTGTTGTGACTAAACCGGTTGTTGTGGGCAAGTCAACAGATGCTGACGATCAATAAGAAGTAGAACTTGACTCTCTGGGCCGCCTCTTTATTGAATTAACCGACGCCTCTTGTTCTCAGGAGGAGGCAGCGACTAGCCATGCTGATGATGCTGAGGCAATTTCTATCTCCTCCGGTCAAGACTCCTTGCCTCCAAAGAAGATAAGGTGGGTTGTCCAGAAAGTAAGCTTTTCTCATCCATATGCTCATTTAGATTCGTACTTTATTTCAAAGAAAACTCAACATGAGTCAAGGCGCCAAACCCGGAGTGGCAGCTCTGGAGATCTGGTGGCCGGGTTAACTCATGAACCTTCTGCTCGTAAACGGCCTGTTGAGGTGCCACACAGTCCAACTTCTTTACCCAAAGCTGGCCTTATGATACATCCTCTTAACCCCTCCGACTCCAATTACCAGGAGTCGCCACCATCTTCAGGCGGCTCATCTTCAACACAACTACCTACTTTTGTCATCAACCCTGGGTAAGTAACTGCACTTTAATTGTTGACAACTTAACCTTGTTGTCATGTGTTTTAACCCTTCTACTCTGATCACAGGGCCAAAGCCAAAAGTAAGAAACAGAAAATGGGTGACTCTTCAAAGACCCCCGAGATCCCTGAGTCGGCGGATCAGGTGTTGGTGACCCCCGGGGTCAATATTCAAGAAACTGAAGACCATCATGACGGCCAGGATGACCCGCCTCCGCAAACTGAGGTAGTGGCCTTTGAGGCCATGGATGTTGATGCTAACCCGGCGGACAACCTTGACCCGCCAAGTCCTATTCCTTCTTCAACTCCTTCCAAGCCAACTGAAGAAACTCCTCCTGAGAAGAACAATGAGGATATTGCTATCATTAGGGCGAGTCAGAAAACACCTAAGACCTCCAACGTGCTAGCTAAGCACACGACCAAAGAAGAGACGCCCTTGCTAGAAAAGGGAAAAATTAAAACTTGATCTGCCCAGTTATGAAGATCTCAGCGTTGAAGACCTTCACGCTGGCTACTTAAGCCGCCTGGCTAAAAGCCATGACATGGAGGTCGGCTTAGTAAATATGATGAAAAAGAAATATGATGTACACTCTATTTTCTTTTGTTATATATCCTTATGTAGCCCCCAAGTCTTGATCATAGGGAAATCTTTGAGTATGGTTAAGACTTGAAGAAAGATCTGTAGATTCCAAAGTGTAGCCCCCAAGGGTTGGGTTATCAAGCAAATGACAAGTCGGTTCTTTAGACTTTCTTGAAAAGAAAACATCATGTAGCCCCCATGATGTGGAGCATCCTACATACATCACCATGTCAAGTGTCCATTTGGCGAGTGACACGTGTGACATCTACTTCACATACACAAAGGTGAATCATCTCCTTTACACATGTTCACTTGACCCCATCGAGGATGGTATACTACTTGACACTCCTCTCGCCTGCATGCATAGGTATCATCGGAGCACCACAGATGTCAAGGAGGAGTGCAAACGCAAGTGTACGCCTACACCGTCCACGAGGGAAGCTTGGAAGCGATGACGGAAGAAGACGATGTAAAATTTACACTGCCGAACTATCCGGTCGCCCAACCGGACTGTTTGGACCATCCAGAGAGCAGTTTTGGTCTGTGCAAAAAATTGCACTACCAGACAGTCCGGTCCCCCAAGCGGACAGTCCGGTAGTACAATTTCTGGATGCCCAAAAGTTTCTGTTTCCATCGGACAGTCCGGTCCCCCGTACCGGACTGTCCGGTAGTGCATCCGCGGGTCAAATTTGGGCAAGGCCCATGTACCTTTACCCTTTCGCCCTCACTTACCCCTTCCTTGCCTTCGACATATATATATCCTTCCTTCTCCTCCATTTTAGGGAGAGGCTAAGAATAGATCTAGACATATATATATATATATATATATATATATATATATATAGAGAGAGAGAGAGAGAGAGAGAGAGAGAGGGAGAGGGAGAGAGACTCTATTGGAGTTCAAGGCCTCCATTGAAGAAGATCCCTAGTGGATTCAAGACCCCATCTAGGGAAGGATCCCCATCATAGGATTATCAAGACGACAAGACCTCACCTCCCTTTGGGATTTGGGATGAACTTTACCTTGTGTTTTTTTCCCTTTGTTGTTCATGTATCTTGTGGATCCATGTGTTGCTAGTCTAGTGAATGTGTGATTGGACTTGTTCTTGAGTGTTCCTCTTGTGATTTCCCTTTGTGTTCTTCATGTTCTTCGGGGAATCCCCCTCTAATTTGTGAAAGATCTCCAGTTAGGGTTCCACCTTGCAACATCTTGGTATCATGAGCCACGTTGATCACGAATTTGGAGCCCCTACCCCTTGTTTTCTAGCCTAATTTTGTTGATTTCGTCCTAAATTCGAAAATACCCACCAAAAATAGCCCCAACTTTTTTGTGTGATTTGTTGGTTTGATGATGTTTTGTTGATTTTGATCCATGGATTCATTGTTTTTAACCTAGTGGACAACCTTGACCCACCAAGTCCCAACTCCTGCCAAGCCAACTGAAGAAACTCCTCCTGAGAAGAACAATGAGTATATTGCTATCATTGGGGCGAGTCAGAAAACACCTAAGACCTCCAACGTGCTAGCTAAGCACACGACCAAAGAAGAGACGCCCTTGCTGGAAAAGGGAAAAATCAAAACTTGATCTGCCCAGTTATGAAGATCTCAGCGTTGAAGACCTTCATGCTGGCTACTTAAGCCGCCTGGCTAAAAGCCAGGACATGGAGGCCGGCTTAGTAAATATGATGAAGAAGAAATATGATGTACACTCTATTTTCTCTTGTTATATATCCTTATGTAGCCCCAAGTCTTGATCATAGGGAAATCTTTGAGTATGGTTAAGACTTGAAGAAAGATCTGTAGATTCCAAAGTGTAGCCCCCAAGGGTTGGGTTATCATGCAAATGACAAGTCGGTTCTTTAGACTTTCTTGAAAAGAAAACATCATGTAGCCCCCATGATGCGGAGCATCCTACAGACATCACCATGTCAAGTGTCCATTTGGCGAGTGACACGTGTGACATCTACTTCACACACACAAAGGTGAATCATCTCCTTTACACGTGTTCACTTGACCCCATCGAGGATGGTATACTACTTGACACTCCTCTTGCGTGCATGCATAGGTATCATCGGAGCACCGCAGATGTCAAGGAGGAGTGCAAACGCAAGTGTACGCCTACACCGTCCACGAGGGAAGCTTGGAAGCAACGACAGAAGAAGACGATGTAAAATTTGCACTGCCGAACTATCCGGTCGCCCAACCGGACTATCTGGACCATCTAGAGAGCAGTTTTGGTCTGTGCAAAAATTGCACTACCGGACACTCCGGTCCCCAAGCGGACAATCCGGTAGTACATTTTCTGGATGCCCTAAAGTTTCTGTTTCCATCGGATTGTCCGGTCCCCCGTACCGGACTGTCCGGTAGTGCATCCGCGAGTCAAATTTGGGCAAGACCCATGTACCTTTACCCTTTCGCCCTCACTTACCCCTTCCTTGCCTTCGACATATATATATCCTTCCTTCTCCTCCATTTTAGGGAGAGGCTAAGAATAGATCTAGACACACACACACACACACACACACACATATATATATATATAGAGAGAGAGAGGGAGAGAGGGAGAGAGACTCTATTGGAGTTCAAGGCCTCCATTGAAGAAGATCCCTAGTGGATTCAAGACCCCATCTAGGGAAGGATCCCCATCATAGGATCATCAAGACGACAAGACCTCACCTCCCTTTGGGATTTGGGATGAACTTTACCTTGTGCTTTCTCCCTTTGTTGTTCATGTATCTTGTGGATCCATGTGTTGCTAGTCTAGTGAATGTGTGATTGGACTTGTTCTTGAGTGTTCCTCTTGTGATTTCCCTTTGTGTTCTTTGTGTTCATCGGGGAATCCCCCTCTAATTCGTGAAAAATCTCCAGTTAGGGTTCCACCCTACAACATCTTGGTATCATGAGCCACGTTGATCATGAATTTGGATCCCCTACCCCTTGTTTTCTAGCCTAATTTTGTTGATTTCGTCCTAAATTCGAAAATCCCCACCAACAATAGCCCCAACTTTTTTTGTGTGATTTGTTGGTTTGATGATGTTTTGTTGATTTTGATCCATGGATTCATTGTTTTTCTGGTGGATCTAGCTTCCCCACAAGTTTCTCCACCTTTCATCCATGAAATCTCCTCAATTTTGACCCCCAAATCATCAATTTCCGCCTAAAGTTTCGAGTTCGTGCTTCCCCAACCCGCGTCGGGCTGTCCGCACCCCAGTAGCGGACTGTCCGCTCGCATCAGGACCAAAATCACTCTTGGACCGGACTATCCGCTCCCCAATACCGGACTGCCCGCTCAAATTAGAAGGTTTTTGGATGAAGACCGGACTATCCGCTACCCAGGACCGGACTGTCCGCTAGTTCAAAAACGGTTTTGGCTGATTTCTTGTTTCGGCCATATCTTCCACATTCGGAGTCCGATTTGACGTTCTTTAGCTCGTTGAGTAGCTATTGACATTCCCCATCCATCTAGATATGTTCCAACATCATTTGACCCCATCAAATTTTTGACATTTTGACATCTTTGCCTAGGCCCTCCACCATATCATCCGCAAAACCACCATAGCTTTCTGCAACCTAACTCATTTTGATCCATATAGCATTTGTGGTTGCTTGAGTGGTGACTTGAGTCTCCTAAGGTGTTTCAACTACTTAGGGATGGTGGCTTATTCATCAACCACCACCACCACTTCCGCATTGTCAACTCCGGAACCACCAACGCATTCCGCTATCACCATTTGACATATTCCGTTTGAGATTTTGAGTTTGCGGTTTTTCCGTTTCCTAGGGTGTTTCGGCTAACTGGAACGGTTCAACATCAACAACACCGCCACTCAACTTCACCAAGGATTCGACATCAGCCACCTTCACCTTTTTGACAACCTAACCGTAAGCAAGAACGGTAACCTCTATATCATCTTGGTACCGTGGTATCCCATCATTGTACATTCATTCTTGCCATTGCTTTGTTAACCCCTAGCCATTTTGCGTCACTTGCCTATCGAGACTAGCCATTTGAGTATTGCCGACAACTTTACTTGTGCACATTAGTGATCCGCACCTCCCATTGCATACATACCATATCATCATGGTATCATCATATCATCTCTTGTGTCACAAGATTGTTGCTGCATATACACAATTGCTATCTTGGTTTGTGCATTTCGCATAGTGGCCATACAAAAAAAAAGAGAATAAGCTTTTAAGCAAAGAGAAAAACAAAGAGCTTGTAAGCAATAGCTATAGCATTGCCATTGCATATCATGCTACCATATTGATCATCTTGGATGATCGTGTGTGGAACACTGGGAACCATACGTAAATAGCATACTTGGGATAGAAAGTTGATACATTTTGCATCTTATAGGTTGTGCACAAGTGTCTCATCCGCCTATTGAGCAATCGTGCTAGCGTCTCTCTAGAGTTGTGCAACACGAGCATATTTCAAGGATTCCACATTTTGTGCTCATTCCTTGGTTGAACGACCCCATTTATCTATTCGTGCGTGTGTTTCCGTGTGCCATTCATTGCTATTGGTCTACTTGTTTCACTTGCAAATTTGTGAATCCCTTTCAACATTATTGACTCTTACTAACAATTGCATCAAATTTTTGTGCCACTTGCCCTAACCAAGCCACTTGATAAGCTTTACTTTGTAGGTGTGAGTGAGCAAGTCTGGTACCAATTCCACTATTATTTCGTTTCACATTGAGTGAAACGGGATACATCCTCAACTTTGGGAAAAGGTAGCTTGGCATTGTTTATCTCATTTCCTACTCACCTCTACTCGAGTCTTGTGATGGATAGGCAAAGCACATCTACTTTGGTCTACACCAGCAAAGACAAGTTCGACGCCACGAAAAACAACTTGGAGCGAAGATGGATGCTCAAATGGAGAAGATCAAAGCCCTCATCAAGTCCTACAAGAGATCTTCCTCATCTTTGAGAAGACGCTCAAGTGCACATCCTTCCAAGCTACCATCTCTGGCAAGGTCACATCGGCATCGACGCCACCACCCACGAGAATGTGAAGGTCAAGAGCTCAACACCAACTACCGCTCAACGACTTCACCATCTACATTGGCATCTTTGCCAAGCGACTTCAAGGCATCTTCGCCTTTGGACATTCGGCATCTTCGCCAACAAGCTCCTCAAGAGAAGCTCCCCAAGATCAAGTCTGCAATTTCCACGAGCTACTACGACCTCGACACCGACCATGAGCTTCCTTTCTATGGGACTCAAGACCCCAAGGAGTATCTCGAGTGGGAGCGCAAGATGGATGACTACCTCAAGCTACTTCAAGTCCCTTCCGAAGATTAAGTGAAGTGCACCACAAGTAACTTCCACGACTACGCGTTGACATGGTGGCATCATAGACCTTCGACAAGCTTCACCATGACTTGGACCAAGATAAAGAAAGCGATGAGGCAAGAGTTTTTGCCTTCCACCTACACGGAACATCTTCTACGCCAATTGGAGAACACCATACAAGGATCCAAGTCCATAGACGAGTACTTCAAGGAGATGAAGAAAGCCTTGTGACGAGCTGGCATGCACGACCCCATTTCGATGAAGTTTCACTTCATGATGGGATTGAACAACGACATCTCCAAGACCATCTTCCACGAGAACTACAAGTCCCTCGACGACAACTACATTGGTGCTCTCAAGGCGTAACAAGAACTCATTAAGGCCAAGGCTTCTCCACCCCAAGCACACTTCGCGATGGCCAAGCTCCATGACAAGGAGCATGAGGATAGTACCACCAAGATGTCCAAGCCCGATGAGCTCCAAGATGACACTCCCAAGTTCGAATTCACCGCCATCCCTCTTTGTGGCATTGATTATGCCGAGTCTCCCACGACTCTTTTTGAAGATGGTGCAGCAACGACTACGACTACAGAGACTCTCAAGGAACAAGCTTTGGAGGTGATGGACATGGTGATGAGCAAGGATGATGCTTCCATCTTTGGAGGCCGGAGCGATGATGTGCCATCTTCGGCCTTCATCCATGGCGACGGTGATGAGATGATCGAGCATGGGATTTTCCCTACGGTCATGGAGAAAAGTGATGATATGCCATCTTCGGTCTTCATCCATGGTGACGGCGACAGGATGGTTGAGCATGGGATTTTCCATTCGACCATGGCGGCATTTTGCAATGACTTGAGTGACTTGTGCCACGATATTGAGAGTGAGAGAGAGTATAGATACGTCTCCGTCGTATCTATAATTTTTGATTGTTTCATGCCAATATTATTCAATTTTTACATACTTTTGGCAGCTTTTTATATGATTTATTTGGACTAACTTACTTATCTAGTGCCCAGTGCCAGTTCCTATTTGTTGCATGTTTTTGTATCGCAAAAAATCCATATCAAACGAAGTCCAAACATGATGAAAGTCTATGGAGAATTATTTTGGAATATTTGTGAATTTTAGGAGGTGGAATCAACGTAAACGGAGGCCCGAGGCCACCACAACCCACCAGGGCGTGCCACCAGGCCCAGGCGCGCCCTGGTGTATCATGCCCTCCTCGAACATCGGTTGGAGCTATACTTCGGGTGCAAGGAAGCTTATATCCAGAAAAAATCATGTAAAAAGATCAGTGCAATCGGAGTTATGGATCTCCGGGAATTTAAGAAACCATGAAGGGCCAGGTCTGGGGAGCGCGAAACAAAAGAGAACAGAGAGGGAGATCCAATCTCGGAGGGGCTCCTGCCCCTCCACCGCCATGGAGGCCATGGACCAGAGGGGGAACTCTCCTCCCATCTAGGGGGGAGGCCAAGGAAGAAGAAAAGGGAGGGGGCTCTCTCCCCCTCTCTCCCGGTGGCGCCGGAGTGCCTCCGGGGCAAGGATCATGACGACGATCTACATCAACAATCTTGCTATCGTCAACACCAACTCTCTCCCCCTCTATGCAGCGGTGTAACACCCCTTTTCCCCGCTGTAATCTCTACATAAACATGGTGCTCAACTCCATATATTATTTCCCAATGATCTATGGTTATCCTATGATGTTTGAGTAGATCCGTTTTGTCCTATGGGTTAATCGTGATCTTGGTTGGTATGATTGTGTATTTATGGTGCTGTCCTACGGTGCCCTCCATCTCGTGCAAACGTGAGGGCCCCCCGTTGTAGGGTGTTGCAATATGTTCATGGTTTGCTTATTGTCAGTGTTGCGGGGGATGACAGCAGCCTAAACGCGGATAAGTGGGTCATGGCGTATGGGAGTAAAGAGGACTTGATACTTATGGTTGGGTTTCACGACCTTAATGATCTTTAGTAGTTGCGGATGCTTGCTAGAGTTCCATAAGTGCATATGATCCAAGTAGAGAAAGTATGTTAGCTCATGCCTCTCCCTCATATAAAATTGCAAGAATGATTACGGGTACTTGTTATCGATTGCCTAGAAACAAATGACTTTCTTGTTTACAAAAGCTATCCACTCTTACTACCTTGCAATTTATTTGTAGTTTTATTCCCGCAAAGTACTCGTAGCTTTATTCTTGCAAAATAGTTTCATACTTGTTTTAGGTAAAGCAAACGTCAAGTGTGCGTAGAGTTGTATCAGTGGTCGATAGAACTTGAGGGAATATTTGTTTTGCCTTTAGCTCCTCATTGGGTTCGACACTCTTATTCATTGAAGAAGGCTACAAACGATCCCCTATACTTGTGGGTTATCAAGACCTTTTTCTGGCGCTGTTGCCGGGGAGCAATAGCGTGGGGTGAATATTCTCGTGTGTGCTTGTTTGCTTTATCCTAAGTAGTTCTATTTCCTGTTCTAAGTTGTTCTCTATCTTTAGTTATGGATATGGAACACGAAACACCAAAAAAATAATTGTACTTGCTACTCATGGAGATGGGGAACCTCCTAAAACCCTCGATGATCATTATGTGAAAGATATTATGCACTACTTTGATAATCCTGAGAAAACCGCATTCAACTTGATAATGGGAGTAATGTTGGATCAACGTGAATACTTTAGGGATTATCGCTTGACACAAAAAGGGAAACTTTTATGGGATCAAATTTATATGTTGCATTGGTATGCTCAAGATTTATGCTTGAGATATGATTTTACTTGTTGTTCTAGGATGAATGCTCCACATCTTCCCTTTTCATGCAAATTTAATGATAATGAAACCTTGGCTTCTTATGCCAATGGTATATACGATTATTATGATGTGGAACGAATAGAAGAATTTGTTGCTTTTAAGGGTGCTTATGAAATTGAATCTTTGTTTGAAAAGTATGAAGATGTTGATGATTTAGTTTATAGACCTGAAAATTTTGCTATCCTTAAATATTGCTATGATAATTACAAATACAATTCCGATATTGATGCATTTATTGAGAGAGTCTCCGCTGTCCAAGAAGAGACTAATGTTTTGCAGGAGTCTATGGAAGAAGGAATTGATGAAACTGTGAGCTCATTGGATGAAAAAGATGATGAGGAGAGCGAAGAACAAAAGGAGGAAGAGCGGATTAGCTACCCATGCCACCTTCTAATGAGAGCAACTCTTCAACTCATACATTGTTTAACGTCCCTTCGCTCTTACTGAAGGATGAATTCTATGATAATTGGTATGATCCCGTTGATTCGTTTGAAATATCCCTTTTTGATGATGCTTGCTATGCCTGTGGCCAAGATGCCAATATGAATTATGCTATTGGAGATGAACTTGCTATTGTTACTTATGTTAAACATGAAATTATCGCTATTGCACCCACACATGATAGTCTTATTATCTTTTTTAATTCTCCAAACTACACTATATCAGAGAAGTTTGCGCTCATTAAGGATTATATTGATGGGTTGCCTTTTACCCTTGCACATGATGATTTTGATGAATATAATATGCATGTGCTTGATGCTCCTACTTGCAATTATCATGAGAGAGGAACTACATCTCCACCTCTCTATGTTTCCAACACGAAAAAATTGCAAGAAACTACTTATGTTGTGTATTGGCCTTTACTTGATCTACATGAATTGTTCTTGTATGACATGCCGATGCATAGGAAGAGAGTTAGACTTTGTCATTGCATGATATATGTTTCTTTGTGCTCACTACTAAATGCCGAATCATTGCTAATTCAAATTGGCTTTGATATACCTTGGGATCCGGGTGGATCCATTACTTGAGCACTTTATGCCTAGCTTAATGGCTTTAAAGAAAGCGCTGCCAGGGAGACAACCCAGAAGTTTTAGAGAGACATTTATTTCTGTTGAGTGCTTTTATAAAGTTTAAAAACTAAAAAAATATAGAGGGGAACTTAAAAATTTTCACAAAAGAGAAGCGATTGAAAGGTGATGCATTGCGGAAGTGAGGGTCGACCTTGAACACCTGTGTTCATGCTCATGGAAACAATGTAGAATTTTTCATGGAGATTCTCAAAGAAATAATTATCCCCTTGTACAATTCCATTGTATTATAAAAATAATGTGCCAAGACTTGCCTTTAGGATGAGTAGATTGCTTGCTGGTATGTGTAGTGCAAAAACAGAAACTTTGGCTCTAGCACGCGATTTTACATTTTTTACTGGAATGTCAAACTTTTCTGATACTTTTTGCATGGTATTGCTATACAAATTGTTTATTTTTTCATAAGTTTTTCAGAATTTTTGGAGTACCAGAAGTATGGTAGATGTTCAGATTACTATAAAATGCCCTGTTTAAGACAAATTCTGTTTTTGATGCATTGTTTTGCTTGTTTTGATGAAACTATCGATTCTATCGGTTGTATAAGCCATGGAAAAGTAATATTACAGTAGCTACAGTGCACAAACAAAATATGAATTGGTTTACAATTGTACTTAGAGTAGTGATTTCCTTTATTATACTAACGGATCTTACCGAGCTTTCTGTTGAGTTTTGTGTGGATGAAGTGATCAAAGATCGAGGAGGTCTCGATATGAGGAGAAGGAGGATAGGCAAGAGCTCAAGCTCGGGGATGCCCAAGGCACCCCAAGTAAATATTCAAGGAGACTCAAGCGTCTAAGCTTGGGGATGCCCCGGAAGGCATCCCATCTTTCTTCAACAAGTATCGATATGTTTTTGTCTTCGTTTCGTTCATGTGATATGTGCAAATCCTGGAGCGTCTTTTGCATTTAGTTTTCATTTTTCTTTTATGCACCATGATAGGTATGAGATAGTCCATGGTTGATTTATAGAATGCTCATTGCACTTCACTTATATCTTTTGAGTATGGCTTTATAGAATGCTTCATGTGCTTCACTTATATCATTTGAAGTTTGGATTGCCTGTTTCTCTTCGCATAGAAAACCAATGTTTGTAGAATGCTCTTTTACTTCACTTATATTTGTTGGACCATGATATTTTGTAGAAAGAATTAAACTCTCATGCTTCACTTATATCTATTTAGGGAGACAAATGGAATTGGTCATTTGCATGGTTAGTCATAAAAATCCTACATAAAACTTATGGATCACTGAATATGATATGTTTGATTCCTTGCAATAGTTTTGCGATATAGAGATGGAATATGTGGGAAGTACTAGTAAACGGTTGTGGTTAGTAAGAATATTGGTGTTAAGGTTTGTTATTCCCGAAGCATGCACGTATAGTCTCTCGTTATGTCGGGAAGTTGGAGCACAATTTATCCTTAATTGTCTATCTTTGTGTGAAGGTCGGGGACGCGCGATGGTTAACTCCTGCCAACCTCCCCCCGAGGGGCATGCGTAGTATTACTTTGCTTCGAGGGCTAATAAAATTTTGCAGTAAGTATATGAGTTCTTTATGACTAATGTGAGTCCATGGATTATACACACTCTTACCTTTCTGCAATTTGCTAGCCTCTACGGTACTGTGCATTGCGCTTTCTCACCTCGAGAGTCAGTGCAAACTTCGTAGGTGCATCCAAACCCCGTGATATGATACACTCTATCACACATAAGCCTTATTATATCTTCCTCAAAACAGCCACCATACCTACCTATTATGGCCTTTCCAAACATTCCGAGATATATTGCCATGCAACCTCCACCGCTTCCGTTTGATGACTTGAGCATTCATTGTCATATTGCTTTGCATGATCATATAGCTGACATAGTAGTTGTGGCTCAGCCACCATCATCATTTTTCATACATGTTATGCTAGATCATTGCACATCCTGGTACATTGCCAGAGGCATTCATATAGAGTCATATTTTGTTATAGGTATCGAGTTGTAATTATTATTCCTTTTGAGTTATAAGTAAATATAAGTGTGATGATCTTCAGTTTTAGAGCACTGCCCCAGTGAGGAAAGGATGATGGATACTATGATTCCCCCACAAGTCAGGATGAGACTCCGGACAATGAGAGAAAAAAAAGAGAAAAAGATAGAAAAAGAAAGAAAAAAGGGAAAAAGAAAAAAAAAGAAAAAAGGAAAAGAAAAAATAAACAAAGAGAGAAGGGGCATTGTTAGTATCCTTTACCGCACTTGTGCTTCAAAGTAGCACCATGTTTTTCATATGGAGAGTCTCATATGTTGTCACTTTCATATACTAGTGGGAATATTTCATTATAGGATTAGATGTACACCCACTTAGTTTTCATATGGAGCTTTCATACACTTATATCTCTTAGTGCATTTGTTGCATGGCAATCCCTACTCCTCACGTTGATATCAATTGATGGGCATCTCCACATCCCATTGGTTAGCCGCGTCGATGTGAGACTATCTTACTTTTTGTCTTCTCTATATTCGTCCCCATCATCATACTCTATTCCACCCGTAGTGCTATATCCATGGCTTGCGCTCATGTATTGTGTGAGGGTTGAAAAAGCTGAAGAGCTTTAAAAAGTATGAACCAATTGCTTGGCTGACACCGGGATAGTACATGATTTATACTTTGTGTTAGGAAGACACAGCATGACAAGACTATATGATTTTGTAGGCATAACGTTCTTTAGCATTGATATTTTGAAAGACATGATTGTTTGTTGGGATGCCTGATTATTGATGTATTTTTGTCAAATTATAGACTATTGCTTTGAATCACTTATGTCTTAATATCCATGCCATGACTAGACATATGATCAATTTTATGTTAGGTAACATTCCACATCAAAAATTATCTTTCTTATCATTTACCTACTCGAGGTCGAGCAGGAATTAAGCTTGGGAATGCTGATATGTCTCCGTCGTATCTATAATTTTTGATTGTTTCATGCCAATATTATTCAACTTTTACATACTTTTGGCAACTTTTTATATGATTTATTTGGACTAACTTACTTATCCAGTGCCCAGTGCTAGTTCCTGTTTGTTGCATGTTTTTATATCACAGAAAATCCATATCAAACGGATTCCAAATGTTATGAAACTCCACAGAGAATTATTTTGGAATATTTGTGAATTTTAGGAGGTGGAATCAACGTAAACGGAGGCTCGAGGCCACCACAACCCACCAGGACGCGCCACCAGGCCCAGGCACGCCCTGGTGTATCGTGCCCTCCTCGAACGTCGGTTGGAGCTATACTTTGGGTGCAAGGAAGCTTATATACGGAAAAAATCATGTAAAAAGATCAACACAATTGGAGTTATAGATCTCCGGGGATTTAAGAAACCGTGAAGGGCCAGATCTGGTGATGCGGAGCATCCCACGTTCATCCCCATGTACGCTCTGACTACTCTCCAAGCCCCAAGAGGACATATGACGAGACCTCGAATATACACCATTGGACACAAGGTGAACTCGCTCCTCTCCGAACCTTCACTTTCTACATGTGAGACATGGCTACTACCTCCAACGTATGTGCTATGCATGATCAGGTATTTAGAGGAAAGCTACGGAGCCACCACATCCAATGGACGAGCTAGCGAGGATGCCAAGTACCAAGGAACCAGCCTAGAAGAAGCTACAGTACAAGATGGACATCGAGAGCAAGAAGAGAAGTTGTCTAGCCTGGAACAGGCGGTACTTCCACCCACGCCAAGCGGTACTGCCGCTGATCCCAGCCAAGCGACACTACCGCCCGACATCCGCCCTTCTTCTGCCGAACCCGACAAACTGCTGTGATCGAACGACGCCCGAGCGGTACTACCGCTCCTCCAAGCGGTACTACCGCTGAAGCTCTACAAGCGGTACTACCGCCCGAGGGTCCGGTACTACCGCCCTGTCTGTACACAGTGTATTGGGCCGAGCCCATGTACCCCTTCGCCCTCACTTACCCCTTCGTGGCTCTAGACTATATATACTCCTCCACCTCCTCGTAGTTAGGGTTAGCAAAGGATTAGCTCATTTGAGATAGAGCTTTGCTCATCCATACGGATCTCCTCCTCGTGAGAGACCGTGACCTCTTCGGAGAAGATCCACCATGGATTCAAGACCCCTTTACGGGAAGATCCCTCGTGGATTCAAGACCTCCTCTCGGAGATGAGCTACTGCCACTTGTATCGTCCTTTGTTGGATTTGGACCGTGAATCTCTTTGTGTTCCTTGGATCTAGCACATGTGTGATCATATTCGTGTTGGTTGAGTGTTTCTCTCGTTTTCCCCCGTGATTTCCCTCGTGTTCTTCCGCGCGTTCTTCGTGTTCCTCGTAGGTATCCTCTCCAAATGTGAAAGATCGCCCCATAGGGTTCCGCCCTACATCATCTTGGATCAGAGCAAGGTTGATCACGAATTTGGATCCCCTACCCCTCTTTTTCTAGCTTGACTTTGTTGATTTCGTCCTAAATCCAAAAATCCCCACCAAAAATAGCCCCCATTTTTTTGTGATTTGTTGGTTTGATGATGTTTTATTGATTTTGATCCATGGATTTGCTTGGTTTCGAGTGGATCTAGCATCTCCCCAAGTTTCCCCACCTTCCTTCCACGGAATTCGTCAAATTTTGGCACCAAAATCATCTATTTCCGCCACAAAATCGTGCCCCGATTCGATCTGCGAAGAATCCCGACACAAGCGGTACTACCGTCCCTCCAAGCGGTACTACCGCTAAGTACCACAAGCGGTACTACCGCCCTCCCAAGCGGTACTACCGCCCCGCCCAGTTTCAGCGTTCCGAGTTTCACCGTTTTGCCCATAACTTCCATATCCGGAGTCCGATTTTCGCGTTCTTTAGCTCGTTGAGAAGTTATTGACATCCCCCATCCATCTAGATAGGTTCCAACCCCATTTGACTCCATCAAATTTTCCAAAATTTGGAAAGTTTGCCTAGTCCCTCCACCATATCATCCGCATATCCACCATAGCCTTCCGCAACCTAACCCATTTTGTTCCCCGTAGCATTAGTGGTTGCTTGAGTAGCGATTCGAGTCTCCTAAGGTGTTTCGTCTACGTAGGGACAATTACTTCTTCATCAACCACCACCACCACTTCCGCATAGACGTGCCCACCATACATTTCCACCACCCAAACTCAACCCAATTTTGTTTGAGCTTGTTTGAGTTGTGGCTTGTGTCTCCTAAGGTGTTTCGGCTACTTAGGGACCATTGCTTAAACTCCGACACCATGTATAGCCCATCACTCCACTTACACATGGCTAAGTGCAAACCACCACCGCATTCCGCTACCACCATTTGACATTTGTCCTTGAGATTTTGAGTTGTGGTTTTTCCGTTTCCTAGGGTGTTTCGGCTAACTAGGAACGGGTCGACATTGGCAACACCGCCTCTCATCATCGCCAAGGACGGTAACCTCGAGGACACCATTGTATATTCCCCTTGCAAATTGCATTGATAACCCCTAGCCCATTTTGCGTTACTTGCCTATCGAGACTAGCCATTTGAGTATTGTCGGCAACGTGACTTGTGCACATTAGTGATCATACTTCCCATAGCATACATACCATATCATCGTGGTGCATATATTGGTATCATATCTTGTGTCACAAGTTTTTTCCCGCATATACACAATTGCTATCTTGGTTTGTGCATTGTGCAAAATTGGCCATACAAAAAAAGAGAATAAGCTTTTAAGCAAAAGATAAAAAGCAAAGAGCTTGTAAGCAAGTGCCATAGCATCATACCTCATTGCACATAAGATTGTCATATCCGATCATCTTGGATCATCTTGAGAGAACACCGGGAACCATACATCGATAGCATACTTGGGATAGAGAGTTTCTCTATTTTGCATCTTATAGGTTGTGCACAAGTGTCTTATCCGCCTATTGAGAAATCGTGCTAGCGTCTCTCTTAAGTTGTGCAAAACGAGCATTTTATGTGGATTCCACATTTTGTGCTCATTCCTTGGTTGCACGACCCCATTTATCTATCCATGTGTGTGTTTCCGTGTGCCACATTGCTATTGGTCTACTTGTTTCGCTTGCGAATTTGTGAATCTTTTTCAACATTATTGACTCTTGCTAACATTTTGCAATAAATTTTTGTGCCACTATCCTCACCGAGCTCCACCATAAGCTTTACTTGTGTAGGTGTGAGAACCGACAAGAATTGGTACCAATTGTGCTATTTCCTTGTTACACATTTGAGTGATCATTGATCCATCTTCAACATTGGTCAAGGTACATTTGGTATAGTTCTTCTCTTTCTCCCACTCATATTTGCTCGAGTCTTGTGATGGATAGGCAAGGTATTTCATCTCCGGTCTTCGACAACCACGACGGCATGAACAACTACATTTCCAAAGCGTCTATCTTCGATCTACAATGACAAATGCAAGGCGCACAATCAAGATTGCGAGAGCGCATTGAGAACATCTCCATCGACATTCGTCACTCCGAAGTAAGGAAAAGGGACTACATCGACAAGAAGCTGTCCGCACATAAAGAGGAGCAAGATGCAAGGATGGAGGAGATGTGGGGCTTGATCAAGTCTACTTCCCCTTTTTCATCTTCAAGGCGGCGGTGACCAAGTCGACCATCTTCGGAGCGCAAACAAGATGCAAGCACAAGTCGTCCAAGTCAACATCTACATGGCGACCACCATCACGTTCGTGATCCACATCGTCATGAAGGGCAAGTCACCTCCATGCATCATGTGCACGACGACGATGAATGCCAAGGAGCTCAAGCACGACAACGACATCATCATCATGAAGATGCTCCACAAGCGCAAATGCACAAGTCCCAACAAGCCCTACTTCACGCCAAGTCGAAGCTTCATGATCAAAAGAGAATAACGCGAGACGAGTACCACCAAGACGGAGCTATGGCTACCACCACCACTTTGGCATCTTCGCCAAGTGCTATCAAGGCATCTTTGCCTTCGTACGTACGACATCTTCACCTACTTCCCACGAGTACGCCTACAATGACTTCATCAAGTCCAAGGCGACCCCCCTACAAGCGAGGGCGACACTTCCATCTTCGGAAGCCCCTCAGGGAAGATGGCCGAGCATGGGAAACTCCCTTCGGTCATGGAGACGAGCTACGAGGTGCCACATCATATGGGCCTCCAACACCAAGACGGTGACAAGACGATCGAGCAAGGGCCATCCCCTTCGACCACGGCGACGAGCGTGAACCTCTTATACAACATGAAGACGACGCCCATATTGGACTCATACTCCGAGTCAAGCTACGCGACTGCGCATGGAGACATTTGCACCTACATCTCTCCGACACCCACATATGTCGAGATGCCCCAAGTGCCATGTGAGGAGAGCCACTACCCCATGAGTGACATGAGTGACTCCACCATACGTGACATTGAGAGCATTTCCTATGAGAGGATGAGTGTGACCACCACTAGCCCCACACATGAGAGCATGCCACACATCCTATGTGAGGTTGAGCACCATTTGAGTGACTCCACCAATAATATGAGTGAGAGCATCTTTGAGGGAGTGAGTGAGCCACAACACTTAGAGAGTGAGGTAGTTGAGAGGGCACGTGAGGCCACTATGATTTCTAACGACTTAACCTCTACTCCTAGTGTGTTTTCTTCTTTGGTGCTAGGTCTCCTACATGACGACATGCCTACCCCCGACGAGTCCATCCCTCCAATGGGAAAACTGATGGCCATGGTGGATGATGATGCATCCCCCACATGGTCCCATCAAGATGAATATGACAACGAGTGGATCTTCAACACCTCACCTACAACACATGAGCGATGCTCCAAAGGTAACATAGGTGATGGTGCTTCTCTTGTCCCACTAGTGGACTCTCTTGACATCAATTGCTCCCATGATGTTGACCCACCTATTCCCATGCTTCATGCTAGTGAGACTTCTTCATGCCTTGAGTTACCTGTTTATGATGAATATGATGATGAGCATGTTGAGTTGCCTAGTTGTGATGCTATGCTTCATAGGATATCATGTGGAAATTCTATTGGTCACTTCATGTTTGACAACCCATTGAACTTGTCATATGCTATGAGTGAGATCTCCCATATTGCATCATTACAATCTCAACACAGTAACTATGCATGCCCCATTAAAATAAATCCCATATGCACTTATGGCATAGATGACGAGATGATGGTAATTGGCTTTTGTTTTTCATGTGATGATATTGCCATGCTTCCTTTACATGTTTTGCGCAATTCATCTACTATGCCATGCCATGATCACATTGTTCCAAATATACATTGTTTTGGATGTTGTCAATATTCTCCACGTGATGTTTCTACTCTTGCTCATGAGGAGACCACCATAGTTTCCTCATACATATTAGGAGATTTTGATGCATTCCATATTTTGCATGATTACCATAATTGCGTGCACCATATGCATTCCACGAATAACAATGCTATAGATATTTCTCATGATGCATTACATCCTTTGAGTCTCCATTATGATATACATTATAACAAACCTCTCATGATGGATGACATGTTTCTATATCACGCATCTCATTTATTTGAGCATTGGATATTTTGTGCTAACCGACATATGCACGTGCCCATCACGATGGATGATGTGTACATATATCACGCACACACAATTTTTCCTTTGTCTTTGTTTTGTGTAGGTACTCACGTATACTTGTCAACATCTCAATCCCAAGAGTTGACGAAACGAGCTCTTGAGAGCAACGATGACTTGGGATCTCGTGGACTATCCTTACCACCGTTCCCTTCGTGCAAGGACTACGCGCATCTCTTTTACTTGTCTCTCACACGGCTATGGGCTATTTACCACTTGTCACCTTATGCTCATTTTACCGTGTTCACTTTGCATGCTATGCTTGCTCCTATGCCTTTGCCACGCAATTGTGACCCTTGCTTGCATCTACCCATGCTTCACCATTATGATACTCCTATGTGTATTTGCATGCTTGGTGGAGATCCTTGTTGCTTTTGCCATGTTTATCATGTTCCCCATGCTATTGATGCTTGTTGTGTTGGTAGAGTCATGATGCCCCATTGCTATTCACATATGGCCTCTCGCCAATACATTGATGATATTTTGCTCATATCTTGCTTTCATGCTTGTGCTATGTCATGTGAATTATTCATGCACACTATTTGCACCAATGACATGCTTGCCATGATTCCTCCTAGTATGTTGCACCTTCGCACTACTAGCTTGCTTGACTTGATCGCCATGATTGCTTGCTATGTTGCATCACTCATGTTCCACTATTACTTGCTTTCTTGGGTTGATGACATATATGCTCATGCCTCTCACATGATATATCTTGATCATTGTCTCTTGTGTCCATTAGTTGCCTCTTTCATATCCACTTGTATTGAGTGCAACCATACTATGTTTATTGATCTTGGAGACTTTGACACCTTACTTGTGATGCATGCTTGTTTACTTGAGCCAATTGCATTTGGTTGTTCTCGCATCATATGCCTCTATACCATGCAATACTCCCTTGTCCTTTCTTATGATGAGCATGATGCATACACTTGTTTGGTATCTTACCACATGAATGATAGGTTTTGCACATTCGCTAACCTCATTTGTTTTTCCGAGTGTTTGTCATGTTCTTTCATTTTGAAGGATCCACAAGGCGGTACAGTCATGCGACAACTTGGTCATGCGAAGGCATACATGATGCATGATGACCCACAAGTATAGGGCATCTATCTAGTCCTTTCGATAAGTAAGAGTGTCGAACCCAACGAGGAGCAGAAGGAAATGATAAGCGGTTTTCAATAAGGTTTTCTCTGCAAGCACTGAAATAGTAGGTGATAGATAGTTTTGTGATAAGATAAATAGTAACGAGCAAAAAGTAAATAAAGTAAATAAAGTGCAGCAAGGCGGCCCAATCCTTTATGTAGCAAAGGATAAGCCTGGACAAATTCTAATAATGAAGAAGGAGCTCCCGAGGACACATTGGGAATTATCGTCAAGCTAGTTTTCATCACGTTCGTAAGATTCGCGTTCGGTACTTTGATAATTTGATATGTGGGTAGACCGGTGGGTACTGCCCTAACATGGACAAGCATCCCACTTATGATTAACCCCTATTGCAAGCATCCGCAACTACAAAAAGGAGTATTAAGGTAGACCTAACCACAGCATTAAACATATGGGTCCATATCAACCCCTAACGAAGCAACACATAAACTAGGGTTTAAGCTTCTGTCACTCTAGCAACCCATCATCTACTTATTACTTCCCTATGCCTTCTTCTAGGCCCAAATAGTGGTGAAGTTTCATGTAGTCGACGTTCACATAACACCACTAGAGGAAAGACAACATACATCTCATCAAAATATCGAACGAATACCAAATTCACATGACTACTAATAGCAAGACTTCACCCATGTCCTCAGGAACAAATGTAACTACTCACAAAGCATATTCATGTTGATAATCAGAGGAGTAATAATATGCATAATGGATATGAACATATGATCTTCCACCAAGTAAACCAATTAGCATCAACTACAAGGAGTAATCAACACTACTAGCAACCCACAGGTACCAATTTGTGGTTTTGATACAAGATTGGATACAAGAGATGAACTAGGGTCTTGAGAGGAGATGGTGCTGGTGAAGATGTTGATGGAGATTGACCCCCTCTCGATGAGAGGATCGTTGGTGATGACGTTGGTGATGATTTCCCCCTCCCGGAGGGAAGTGTCCCCGACAGAACAGCTCCGCCAGAGCCCTAGATTGATTCCGCCAAGGTTCCGCCTTGTGGCGGCGGAGTTTCGTCCCGTAAGCTTGCCCACGATTTTTTCCAGGACAAAACCTTTCATATAGCAGAAGATGGACGCTGGAGGCCCACCAGGGGGCCCAGGAGATAGGGGGCCGCGCCCTACAGGGGGGCACGCCCCCCTGTCTCCTGGACAGGGTGTGGGCCCCCTGGCCTATTTCTTTTGCTCATAAATTCTTATAAAATCCAAAAAGTTGTTTCGTGGAGTTTCATGATTTTTGGAGTTGTGCAGAATAGGTTTCCAACATTTGCTCCTTTTCCAGCCAGAATTCCAGCTGCCGACATTCCCCCTCTTCATGGTAAACCTTGTAAAATAAGAGAGAATAGCCATAAGTATTGAGATATAATGTGTAATAACAGCCCATAATGCAATAAATATTGATATAAAAGCATGATGCAAAATGGACGTATCAACTCCCCCAAGCTTAGACCTCGCTTGTCCTCAAGCGGAAGCCGAAATCGAAAAATATGTCCACATGTTTAGAGATAAAGGTGTCGATAAAAATAAAATACGGACATGAGGGCATCATGATCATTCTAATAATATTAACATATATAGATTTTGTCATATGATTTCCTATGCTCAAGTAATTAGCAATTCACAATGTCAAGTATGGTTCAAAAACTTCATTGGGAACTAACAAACTATAATCTCAGTCACTGAAGCAATTGCAATTTATCATAACATCAGAAAGAGTCAATAATAGAGCTTTTCAGCAAGCTCACATACTCAACTATCTCATAGTCTCCTATAATTGTTAACACTCACACAATACTTGTGGTTATAGAGTTTCAGCCGGACACTGAGAAAGATAGGGGCTTATTGTGTTGCCTGTGATGTCAACAATAATAGCCTATGCCAACTTACATCCAATTGGATATATGTATCATGATCTTTCAAACACGAAGAGCTTGCCAAAGGATAAAAGTAAAAAAGGAAAAGGTGAGGATCACCTTGACTCAAGCATAAAGTAAAAACATAAAGTAAAAGATAGGCCCTTCGCAGAGGGAAGCAGAGGTTGTCATGCGCGTTTAGGGTTGATGCATAAAGTCTTAGTGCAAAAGAACGTCACTTTATATTGCCCCTTGTATGTGGACCTTTATTATGCAGTCTGTCGCTTTTATTACTTCCACAACATGTTCGTACAAAGTTTATTTTCTCTGCACTAATAATTCATACATATTTAGAGAGCAATTTTTATTGCTTGCACCGATGACAACTTACTTGAAGGATCTTACTCAATCCATAAGTAGGTATGGTGGACTCTCATGGCAAAACTGGGTTTAAGGATATTTGGAAGCACAAGTAGTATCTCTATTTGGTGCAAGGAATTTGGCTAGCATGAGGGGGAAAGGCAAGCTCAACATGTTTGGAAGGTCAATGACAATATACTTTAACTGAGATGTCGGAAAACATAAACCATTACGTTGTCTCCCTTGTCCAACATCAACTCTTTTAGCATGTCATACTTAATGAGTGCTTCACAGTCATAAAAGATGTCCAAGACAATATATTTATATGTGAACCCCTCTTTCCTTATCACTTCCTATTAATTGCAACGATGACCAAGACTACGTTCATCAACTCTCAACAATTTTTATGCCTCATACTTTCTATGTGTGAAGTTATCACTATCCATAGGATCAATATGAACTCTTTCGTTCTTTCTACTTTCTGAAGATCATAGCAACGTAGCAAAGCCCTTGACTCAACACTAATCTTTATTATAGATAGCACACGGACTCGATTACATAAAGAGATCACAAAGCAAAACTCAAAACTACTTGATATCAAAACTTCAAACTAATAGATCAAGATACTACTAAAAGGATCGAACTAAATAAAGCGGTAAAAATAGGAGTGTGATGGTGATACGATACCGGGGCACCTCCCCCAAGCTTGGCAGCTGCCAAGGGGAGTGCCCATACCCATGTGATTATTTCTTCGGAGGCGGTGAAGTAGGAGTTTTTGATGATGCAGGCTTGTCGTCCGTCTTCCAAGGCATCAGCTCTCCATCATAAAAGGATGATCGAGTCTCCGGGATCCTTAAATCTACAGCCAAACTCATTCGCTTGAATCTATATTTATACTCACAGTTCTGGTTTTGCAGGTCATAGATCTGATCTTGGAGGTGCTCGATTTTCTCTTGAAGCTTGAAGATGGTCTCCCCAATGACTTTGGCATCCAGCTTGAGATTGTTGGTGAACTCCGTGATCATCATCTGGTTGGCGTTGAGTCCACGCTCCACCATCCCTTGACACTTGAAAACTTCTTGCTCCACGGCTTCGAGCTTTGTCTCCACGCTCCCGGTACGCCTTGGTCCCTCCACATCGCGGATGTGCAGCACCCCCTCACGCATCTCAATGGCTTGAGGGTGATGCAGCACCTTCACGAGATAGGGGTTGATAACCCTCTCGAAAAACTTGTCCTTGCGAGCGCTTGGAGACGACATGGTGCTCTAGATCTGAGACAAAAACAGCTCGAAACGAAAATAGAGGATATTTGCGTGATACGTTGGTCAAAACCTTCGGGAGTATATATAATGAATTTTTACCGACCAAAATACATAACATACAAGAAAACAGAGTCCGGGAGGCACACGAGGTGCCCACGAGACAGGGGGGCGCGCCCTACAGGGGGGGCACGGCCTCCTCTCTTGTGGGTGCCTCGTGTCCCTTTCGGACTACTTCTTTCTTCCTAAAACTCTTAAGTAATCCAAAACTGATAAAAATTGCCATTAGAGTTGTTTTGGAGTCGGTTTACTTACCGTACCATGTACCTATGCCTTTTCGGAGTCTGGAACGTTCTGGAAAGCGTCTCTTATGTATTCCTCAGGGGTTATGGTTTCAATAATATTAATTTTGAAGTTGATAGTATTACCTGAAATATAATGTTTAATTCTTTGACTGTTTACCACCCTCAGATTTGTGCCTTCAAAGTTGTTGATTTTTATAGCACCAGAACGGTAGACCTCCTCGATAACGTAGGGTCCTTCCCATTTTGAGAGAAGTTTTCCTGCAAAAAATCTTAAACGAGAGTTGAATAATAACACATAATCTCCTACATTAAACTCACGCTTTTGTATCCTCTTATCATGCCAGCGTTTGAATTTTTCTTTGAAAAGCTTGGCACTCTCATATGCTTGGGTTCTCCATTCATCAAGTGAGCTAATATCAAACAACCTCTTCTCACCGGCAAGTTTGAAGTCATAATTGAGCTCTTTAATAGCCCAATATGCTTTATGTTCAAGTTCAAGAGGTAAATGACATGCTTTTCCATAAACCATCTTATATGGAGACATACCCATAGGATTTTTGTATGCAGTTCTATAGGCCCATAATGCATCATCAAGTTTTTTGGACCAATTCTTTCTAGATCTATTCACAGTCTTTTGCAAAATTAATTTGAGCTCTCTATTGCTCAACTCTACTTGACCACTAGACTGCGGGTGATAAGGAGATGCGATTCTATGATTGACATCATACTTAGCAAGCATCTTACGGAAAGCACCATGAATAAAGTGTGAACCACCATCAGTCATAAGATATCTAGGGACTCCAAACCTCGGAAAATAACTTCTTTAAGCATTTTAATAGAATTGTTATGATCAGCACTACTAGTTGGAATAGCTTCTACCCACTTAGTGACGTAATCAACAACAACTAAAATATGTGTATACCATTGGAGGCAGGAAAAGGTCCCATATAGTCAAAGCCCCAACATCAAACGGTTCAATAACAAGAGAATAATTCATAGGCATTTCTTGACGTCTACTAATGTTACCTATTCTTTGACATTCATCACAAGATAAGACAAACTTACGAGCATCTTTGAAAAGAGTAGGCCAATAAAAACCAGATTGTAGTACCTTGTGTGCAGTTCTATCTCCAGCGTGGTGTCCTCCATAGGATTCAGAGTGACACTTGCATAGGATTTGTTCCTGTTCATGCTCAGGCACACAACGTCTAATAATACCATCTACTCCTTCTTTATAAAGGTGTGGGTCATCCCAGAAGTAATGTCTTAAATCATAAAAGAACTTTTTCTTTTGCTGGTATGTGAAACTAGGCGGTATATATTTAGCAACAATGTAATTAGCATAGTCAGCATACCAAGGAGCGGTACGAGAAGCATTGACAACCGCTAATTGTTCATCAGGAAAGCTACCATTAATAGGCAGTGGGTCATCAAGAACATTCTCTAACCTAGACAAGTTGTCTGCAACGGGGTTCTCAGCTCCCTTTCTATCAATAATATGCAAGTCAAATTCTTGGAGCAAGAGAACCCATCTAATGAGTCTAGGCTTAGCATCTTTCTTTTCCATAAGATATTTAATAGCAGCATGATCAGTGTGAATAGTAACTTTTGAATCAACAATATAAGGTCTAAACTTATCACATGCAAACACAACTGCTAAGAACTTTTTTCAGTAGTAGCATAATTTCTCTAGGCAGTATCAAGAATCTTACTAGCATACTGGATAACATTCAATTTTTTATCGACTCTTTGCCCTAAAACAACACCTACAACATAATCACTAGCATCGCACATAATTTCAAAGGTAAATTCCAATCAGGTGGCTGAACAACAGGTGCAGTGATCAAATCTTTCTTAAGTGTTTCAAATGCTTCTACACAATCATCATCAAAGACAAAAGGAATATCTTTTTGCAATAAATTAGTCAGAGGCCTAGAGATTTTAGAAAAGTCCTTAATGAACCTCCTATAAAAGCCGGCATGACCAAGGAAACTTCTTATACCTTTTATGTCCTTGGGACATGGCATCTTTTCAATAGCATCAACTTTGGCTTTATCAACTTCAATACCTCTCTCGGAGATCTTGTGCCCCAAGACAATGCCTTCATTAACCATAAAGTGATACTTTTCCCAATTCAGGACGAGACTAGTGTCTTCGCACCTCTGCAAAACTCGATCAAGGTTGCTCAAACAATCATCAAAGGAGGATCCATAGACGGAGAAGTCATCCATGAATACCTCACAAATCTTTTCACAAAAATCAGAAAATATAGCCATCATGCATCTTTGAAAAGTAGCAGGTGCATTACATAAACCAAAAGGCATACGTCTATAAGCAAAAGTACCAAAAGGGCAAGTAAAAGTAGTTTTAGATTGATCCTTCGTGGACACAGGTATTTGAGAGAAGCCGGAATAACCATCTAGAAAGCAAAATTGTGTGTGTTTGGATAGCCTTTCTAGCATTTGATCAATAAAAGGTAAAGGGTAATGATCTTTCTTAGTAGCTTTATTTAAATTACGAAAATCAATTACCATCCTATAACCTGTAATAATTCTTTGCGGGATCGATTCATCTTTATCATTAGGAACAACGGTAATATCTCCCTTTTTAGGGACACAATGGACAGGGCTTACCCATTCACTATCAGCAACCGGATAAATAATACCTGCCTCAAGGAGTTTTAGAATCTCCTTTCTTACCACTTCCTTCATTTTGGGATTTAATCGTCTTTGAGGATCTCTAACTGGTTTGGCATCTTTCTCCACTAAGATTTTGTGTTGACATAATGTGGGACTAATGCCCTTAAAATCATCCAGATTATATCTAATAGCAGCTCAGTGCTTCTTCAGAGTTTTCAATAATCTTTCTTCTTCTTTCTCTGAAAGGTTAGCACTAATAATAATAGGATATATTTCTTTTTCATCAAGATAAGCATACTTAAGATTATCAGGTAATGGTTTGAGTTCAAACACGGGATCACCCTTGGGTGGAGGGGGATCCCCAAGAATTTCAACGGGAAGGTTATGTTTCAGCATAGGTTCCTGTTTAAGGAACACTTCATCTATTTCTTCCCTTTCCTTCATAAACATATCGTTTTCGTGGTCTAGCAAATACTGTTCTAACGGATCAGTTGGAGGAACAGCAATGGAAGTAAGATCAATAGTTTCATCCTTACTAGGTGGTTCCCTTTCACGAGGTTGTCTACTAAACTTAGCGAAATTAAACTCATGAGACATACCATCTATGCCAACAGTGACAATATTCGCTTCACAATTGATCTTAGCACTAGCAGTATTCAAGAAGGGTCTACCAAAAATAATGGGACAGAAATCATCTTGTGGGGAACCAAGAACAAGAAAATCAGCAGGGTATTTAATCTTCCCACACAAGCAGGGTATCTAACAATCCCAATAGGTTTAATGGTGTCCCTATTAGCAAGCTTAATAGTAACATCAATGTCTTCTAATTCAACAGGTGCAATATCGTGCATAATTTCTTTATAAAGGTCATAAGGTATCGCACTAGCACTAGCACCCATATCACATAAACCATGATAACAATGATCTCCTATTTTAACAGAAATAACAGGCGTGCCTACAACAGGTCTACGTGTCTTAGTATCGGGTCTAGCAATATTAGCAGTTTCACCCAAGAAAGAGATAACATGCCCATCTAAGTCCTCATCCAAGAGATCTTTAACCATAGCAATACTAGGTTCAACATTAATTTGCTCGGGAGGTGTATAAGTCCTAGTATTACTCTTACGAACAACAGTCGAAGCTTTAACATGATATTTTATCCTAACAGGAAAAGGAGGGTTTTCAACATAAGCAGTAGGAATAATAGGATCACTATCTGTAATAGTCTTTTCTTCGACTTTAATGGGTGCAACTACTTTCACTTCAACATGAGGATTATATTTAAACCACTTCTCTTTAGGGAGATCAACGTGAGTAGCAAAAGTTTCACAAAAAGTAGCTACTATCTCAGAGTCAAGTCCATACTTAGAGCTAAGTCCACGGAAAGCATCGGGATCCATAAAATATTTAACACAATTGAACTTAGGTGTCATACCCGACTCCTTACCATCGTCGGAACCCCAATCTTTAGAGTTGCGTTTAATTCTTTCCAATAAGTCCCATTTGAAATCAATAGTGTTCAGCATATAGGAACCAACATAGGAAGTATTGAGCAAGTTGCGATTATCAAGAGAAAGCCGAGCATAAATTTTTTGAATAATCATTTCCCGAGAGAGCTCATGATTGGGGCATGAATACAACATTGACTTAAGCCTCCCCCAAGCTTGAGCGATGCTTTCTCCTTCGCGAGGCCAGAAATTATATATGTAATTACGATCACAATGAACAAGATGCATAGGATAGAACTTCTGGTGAAATTCCAACTTCAATCGCTTATAATTCCAATATCTCGTATCATCACATAGCCTATACCATGTCATTGCATTTCCCTTGAAAGATAAAGGGAAGACCTTCATTTTGACAACATCATCGGGAATACCTGCAAGCTTAAATAGTCCACAAACTTCATCCACAAAGATAAGGTGTAAATCGGGATGCAATGTTCCGTCTCCTGCAAAAGGATTACCTAGCAGTTTTTCTATCATACCCGAAGGAATCTCAAAGTGAATATTTTCATAAAGTTCCGTAGGTTGAGGAGCATCTCTTTGCTCTTCTGGTTGGGGTGAAGATACCCCAAACAAGCCCCTCAGAGGATTAGTTTCCATAGTGACAAGTAACAAAAAATTTCAGCACACTATATAAATGTTTTCTTACCAAGTTCCACTCACCAAAAGCGCTACACTCCCCGGCAACGGCGCCAGAAAAGAGTCTTGATGACCCACAAGTATAGGGGATCTATCGTAGTCCTTTCGATAAGTAAGAGTGTCGAACCCAACAAGGAGCAGAAGGAAATGATAAGCGGTTTTCAGTAAGGTTTTCTCTGCAAGCACTGAAATAGTAGGTGATAGATAGTTTTGTGATAAGATAACAGTAACGAGCAAAAGTAAATAAAGTAAATAAAGTGAAGCAAGGTGGCCCAATCCTTTATGTAGCAAAGGATAAGCCTGGACAAATTCTAATAATGAAGAAGGAGCTCCCAAGGACACATTGGGAATTATCGTCAAGCTAGTTTTCATCACGTTCGTAAGATTCGCGTTCGGTACTTTGATAATTTGATATGTTGGTAGACCGGCACTTTTGTACTGCCCTAACATGGAAAAGCATCCCACTTATGATTAACCCCTATTGCAGGCATTCGCAACTACAAAAAGGAGTATTAAGGTAAACCTAACCACAACATTAAACATATGGGTCCATATCAACCCCTAACGAAGCAACGCATAAACTAGGGTTTAAGCTTCTGTCACTCTAGCAACCCATCATCTACTTATTACTTCCCTATGCCTTCCTCTAGGCCCAAATAATGGTGAAGTGTCATGTAGTCGACGTTCACATAACACTACTAGAGGAAAGACAACATACAACTCATCAAAATATCGAACGAATACCAAATTCACATGACTACTAATAGCAAGACTTCACCCATGTCCTCAGGAACAAATGTAACTACTCACAAAGCATATTCATGTTGATAATCAGAGGAGTAATAATATGCATAAAGGATATGAACATATGATCTTCCACCAAGTAAACCAATTAGCATCAACTACAAGGAGTAATCAACACTACTAGCAACCCACAGGTACCAATTTGTAGTTTTGATACAAGATTGGATACAAGAGATGAACTAGGGTTTTGAGAGGAGATGGTGCTGGTGAAGATGTTGATGGAGATTGACCCCCTCTCGATGAGAGGATCGTTGGTGATGATTTCCCCCTCCCGGAGGGAAGTGTCCCCGGCAGAACAGCTCCGCTAGAGCCCTAGATTGATTCCGCCAAGGTTCCGCCTTGTGGCAGCGGGGTTTCGTCCCGTAAGCTTTCCCACGATTTTTTCCAGGACAAAACCCTTCATATAGCAGAAGATGGACGCCGGAGGCCCACCAGGGGGCCCAGGAGATAGGGGGCCGCGCCCCCCTGTCTCCTGGACAGGGTGTGGGCCCCTGGCCTATTTCTTTTGCTCATAAATTCTTATAAAATCCAAAAAGTTGTTTCGTGGAGTTTCATGATTTTTGGAGTTGTGCAGAATAGGTTTCCAATGTTTGCTCCTTTTCCAGCCAGAATTCCAGCTGCCGGCATTCCCCCTCTTCATGGTAAACCTTGTAAAATAAGAGAGAATAGCCATAAGTATTGAGATATAATGTGTAATAACATCCCATAATGCAATAAATATTGATATAAAAGCATGATGCAAAATGGACGTATCAATGCGCGACACCAACATTTTCACCATCCTCATAAAGGTGAACTCCTTCTCTTTGAGCCATCCTCAAATACACATATTGGATGGGTCACTCTTTCATTGTTGTTTCCTTTTTGTTGTTTACATGATACATCTCGCGAACGGAGGAGCAACATTGGAAAATGGCTCTATGGACCTTCAAATTGAGGAGCACTCACACTTATTGGATGCACCTTCGAAACTCCACTCTTGCCACGACATCGAGCATTGGTACACCACCACCTCCATATTTGTTGATTGTGCTCACACTTGTTATGCTCGATGGACATATCATACTCACCACAAGTTTGCACCCTATGCATGGATTGACTCACATTATGATTGCCTTGTTGCATCTTGTATTCCCATGTCATCCATGATATATGAGCTTGTTCACTTCCTTAGCAAATTTGTTGTGATCTTCCTGATAGAGACAAAGGTGTCCCGTCTTTCGATGAGATGATGGATATCACCGTCTTTCGATGAGATGATGGATATCGCTTTGGTGGAAGTCGACTTTGACGATCCGACTACGAACGTGCGAGGACGTCGCGCCTTAGGAATCGCTAAACCAACTTCGAGAGGTTATTGACCACGCTGGAGCACGATCAACCTGACCACGAGGGTCTGATTCCTGTGAGAAAACGAAGAACAAGCAAGAAACTGAGATTGCAATCTGGATATTGCGAATATAAGATAAATGCTTTATTGATCAAGGTGGGGTTCTGTGACGTCTTTGTCTGGTCGTTGAACACAAACGAAGTACGCGAAGTTGCAGCTATGGCGAACTTTAATCTAAACAAAACCCAAAGTCTAAACGACGCCCTAAGGGCTGTATATATGGAGGAAGAGGGGGGAATTTCGTGGCCCTTGGGGAAGGGGTCCGAAACCAACCCTATCTCTTGTTTCCCCACACATACGGACTCTAAAAAACAGGCCATACTCAAGTATTTCAAAAATACATGGTCCTGGCCCAATAATAAGGTGACACAACACCTAGAATAGCCTCTAGACGAAAGTTATGAAGTAGCATCTTGTATATTTCGTCCAAGGCTTCATGCACTCATTATGGTGGCTTCAACGTCCTGAAATCATCACTTGTAACTCCGTTCTTGTTCCCCTTGCGCATGCCATCATCTCCATGCTTGTTCTTGCTCCAATGTTCATCCTTCTCCAAGCTAGACCCTTCATTTGTAAGCAAAACAAATGTATCCAATTTAGGCAGCATCATATTCTCATGAACATTAGAATCATTACCAAGAAACGAAAGTACCTGGTAATTTAATTGGCATGCGTGAGCTCTAGTAATTGGTCCAGTATGTATAGCAGCAGGGGCTGTGGGTGTAACAATGATATTGATGTCCTCATCATCCCCCCTTCTTGAAATGAAGTCGTCCTCGACGGAAGCTCATCTTCCTCACCCAAATAAGGCTTCAAATCTGCAATGTTAAAAGCGGGACTAACCCCAAAATCTGCAGGCAACTCAAGTTTATATGCATTATCATTTATTTTCTCTAACACCTTAAAAGGACCATCAGCACGTGGCATTAGCTTTGATTTGCGCAAATCAGGAAATCTATCCTTACACAAATGTAACCAAACAAGATCTCCAGGTGCAAACACAACATGTTTTCAACCTTTATCTCCAGCAAGTTTATATTTAGCATTCATACGTTTTCCTTAGTTAACTCATGCATTTTTAAAATCAATTTAGCACGGTGTTTAGCATCAAAATTAACCTTCTCCGAAGATGGAAGAGGCAACAAATCAATAGGTGCACGAGGTAGGAAACCATACACAATTTCAAAAGGGCACATCTTAGTAGTAGAATGCAATGAACGATTATAAGCAAATTCAATATGAGGCAAGCATTATTCCCACATTTTCTTATTATTCTTCAAAACAGCCCTAAGCATAGTAGACAATGTTCTGTTGACTACTTCAGTTTGTCCATCAGTTTGGGGGTGACAAGTAGTACTAAAAAGCAGTTTAGTCCCCAACTTAGCCCATAAACATCTCCAAAAATGGCTAAGAAATTTAGTATCATGATATGAAACAATAGTATTTGGCACACCATGCAAGCGAATAATTTCACGAAAGAACAAATCAGCAACATTAACAACATCATCGCTTTTATGACATGGTATAAAGTGTGCCATTTTCGAGAATCTATCCATGACAACAAATATGCTATCCCTCCCCTTCTTTGTTCGAGGTAAACCTAAAACAAAGTCCATAGATATATCCTCCCAAGGAACACTAGGTACAAGAAAAGGCATATATAAACCATGAGGATTGAGTCGTGACTTAGCTTTTTGACATGTAGTGCAGCGAGCAACAAAGCGCTCAACATCCCGTCTCATCTTTGGCCAAAAGAAATGTGTAGCAAGTACGTCCTCCGTATTCTTCACGCCAAAGTGTCCCATTAGTCCTCCTCCATGCGCCTCCTGCAACAACAAAAGACGAACGGAGCTAGCTGGAATGCATAGCTTGTTAGCACGGAACACAAATCCATCATTAACGACGAACTTGTTCCATGTTCTTCCTTCTTTACAATTCTGCAATACATCTTTGAAATCAGCATCATGCACATATTGATCTTTGATGGTCTCCAAATCAAATATTTTGAAGTCAATTTGTGAAAGCATAGTATAGCGACGAGATAATGCATCAGCAATAACATTTTCTTTACCCTTCTTGTATTTAATGACATAAGGGAAAGTCTAAATGAATTCAACCCATTTAACATGTCTACGATTCAGTTTAGCTTGACTTATAATATGTTTCAAAGATTCATGGTCAGAGTGTATAACAAATTCTTTGGGCCATAAATAATGTTGCCATGTTTCTAAAGTCTAAACAAGAGCATATAATTCTTTATCATAAGTAGAATAATTCAGATTAGGCGCACTCAATTTTTCAGAAAAGTATGCAACAGGTTTGCCATCTTGTAATAACACACCTCCTAATCCAATTCCACTAGCATCACATACAAGCTAAAATGTCTTATTAAAATCAGGAAGTTGGAGTAAAGGAGCATGTGTCAACTTATCTTTCAACACCGTGAAGGCTTCTTCCTGTGCGGTACCCCAAACAAAAGGCACGTCCTTCTTTATAAGCTCATTGAGAGGTGCAGCAATGGTGCTGAAATCTCTCATAAAACACCTATAGAATCCAGCGAGGCCAAGAAAACTCCTCACTTGTGTGACCGTTTTGGGCTGCGGCCAACTCTCAATAGCTTCAATCTTGGCTTTATCAACTTCAATTCCCTGTGGAGTAACAACATAGCCAAGAAAAGACACTCGACCGGTGCAAAAGGTGCACTTCCCAAGGTTACCAAACAAACATGCATCACGTAGAGCAATAAAAACAACACGTAAATGTTCCAAATGTTCCTGCAAAGATCTGCTATAAATCAATATGTCATCAAAGTAAACTACCACAAATCATCCAATGAAAGCACATAAAACTTCGTTCATTAATCTCATGAAAGTACTAGGTGCATTAGTTAACCCAAAATGCATGACTAACAACTCATATAATCCAAACTTAGTTTTAAATGTTGTTTTCCATTCATCACCAATTTCATACGAATTTGATGGTATCCACTACGCAAATCAACTTTGGAGAATATTGTTGAACCACTCAATTCATCAAGCATATCATCTAGCCTAGGAATAGGATGACGATAACGAATAGTAATATTATTAATGCCTCTACAATCAACACACATACGCGATGTACCATCCTTTTTCGGCACTAGAATAATAGGAACAACACAAGGACTAAGGGATTCACGTATATAACCTTTGTCAAGAAGCTCTTGTAGTTGACGCATAATCTCCTTCGTCTCCTCTGGATTTGTACAGTATGGCACATGGTTTGGCAGTGAAGCACCGAGAATTAAGTCAATCTGATGTTGAATCCCTCGAATAGGCGGTAATCCCGGTGACACGTCTTCTGGAAAGACGTGAGCGAACTCCTACAAAATGTTAGTGACAGCAGGAGGCAAAGAGAAAGGCACGTCCTCAAATGAAAATAATGCCTCTTTGCACACAAAAGCATAGCAAACAGATTTGCTGAAATCTAGCTCATCAATATCAGATTTGGTGGCAAATAAACATGCACTTTTCAATTTAATTTCAGAAGCAACGCTAGATGGTTTATTATTAGGCTTCATTTGTTGCTCAAATTCTTTTGCCACAATATGATTTTCACTCTTATTCTGCTCCTGTTTTGCTTTATTAGCTCTATTAATATCATCTTTCAAAATGGAATCTGGAGTCATAGGAAGCAAAGTAATATTTTTATCCTTATGAACAAGAGTATACTGATTATTTCTACCATGGTGTATAGAATTTTTATCAAATTGCCATGGTCTACCAAGTAATAAGGAACATGCTTGCATAGGTACCACATCACAATCAACATAATCAGCATATGTAGAGATACTAAAATGCAGACGAACAATACATGTTACCTTAACCTTACCGATGTTGTTGAACCATTGGATGTAGTAAGGATGTGGATGTGGACTTGTGGTGAGAGAGAGCTTCTCCACCATCTCCATGCTATCCAAGTTGTTGCAGCTCCCTCCGTCTATGATGACGCGCACGGAATGTTCCTTCACAACTCCCTTTGTATGGAACAAATTATGCCTCTGATTTTGCTCAGCTTGTGTGACCCGCACACTCAAAACACATTGAGCAACTAAACATTCATACCTGTCAGCGTCTTCAGGAGCCATGTATTGCGTCTCATGATCAGAATCATCTCCACCGTGTTCTTCACATGTAATAAGAGCCAACATCTCCTCATTATAGTCACTAGCGGACTCATACCCACCATCCTCAGTAGCAATCATCACATGCCGAGATTTGCATTATCTCGCATAATGACCTCTTCCCTTACAACGACGACAAATAATATCACTTGTGTGCCTAGTTGATGCCATGGAAGAAGAAGAGCTCTATGTAGGCCCGGCAGGTGCGCTCTTGGCAGATAGTGGTGGTTGTGCCTGCTTTCTTGTATCACGGCTGGAGGTGGCACCTGATGGAGGTGCTGGTGCAGTGGAAGTAGAAGATGCACGCAGTGTACATGATGAAGGTCGACCTGCAGAAAAGTTAGTTCGCGCCAATGCTTGTCGATCCTGCACTTCACGTTCAGCTTTACAAGCAAGATGGAATAAGTGAGTGATATTAGTATACTCCTTATACTCTAGAATGGTCTGAATCTCTCTATTTAATCCACCCATAAAACGTGCCAGCATAGGTTCATTCTCCTCAACAATACCACATCTAATCATGCGAGTTTGTAATTCCTGATAATATTCTTCTACAGAATTTTTTCCTTGTCTCAAACGCTGCAATTTTTGAAGCAATTCACATTGATAATATGGTGGAACCCAGCGAGTACGCATAGCAGTTTTCAAAGCAGCCCAAGAAGCTGGAATAGGATATAATCTGCAATGTTCAGACCACCAAACACATGCAAAGCTAGTGAAAGCACAAACAACAGCAGGAACACGTCTCTCCTCAGGATATTGTAAACATGTAAATCATTGTTCAATTTCTAACTCCCAAGTAATATATATATCAGGAACATATCTACCCTCAAATGGTGGAATATTCAATTTCAATTTAGGAAGATGGTCATGATCTCGTACCTAAGGGAGAGCCCTACCATTGTGATTATTTGCATGTGGACGACCTGGTGGTTGTGGTGCTGGTGGTTGCACGTAGTTCTGATTTTGATCAACCTCATCCTCATAATCTCTCGCATAATCATCCTCCGCATCAGCAGCAGGAGCCACAGAAGTATCAACAGTAGCACCAACAGTTTGGTCAGGCTAAAGAAGGACACGGCTCGCTCGGCGGAGGGCTGTTTCGCGACGTGGAGGTAGTAGTAGTTGTTGTTGCAGAGGTGCGGCAGGTGCAGCCGGTGGAAGACGCGTAAGCAGTTCATTAAATCTGTTATCTAGCTTTGTTTCGAACGTCTTCCCAAGGCCAGTGATCTTCTCCATGGCCTCTTCAAAATTGTTCAGCACATCTTGCACATGTTCAGTCATCATTTGCTGAAACTTATCATGAAGCTCCTTCTTCGTTAAGTTCTCCCAGTCAATCTCGTCGGCTTGTGATCATGGCATGGTTAGCAGCAATAGAAACACACAAGAATATGATCCTACAGACTACTAACAAGTGGTGGTGGTGGGTGTCACAATTCCGGCAAGCAAAACTCAAATTCTTACCAGTTCTTACCCAGCAGCAGGCGGTGATCGGCAACCGTTGTAGTCAAAACTCTCAAAGCTTGGATAGAGCCATTACCAGGGAGAGTCAAACACACGACGTAGATGTATGTGGAGCTGGGAAGGCTTATAATATGGTAGCAAAAAGGATCAGCAATAATCAATTCAGAGATGCAAAGTTGAATAAATGCTCAGCGACGGTACTATGCTGGTCCTAGGCTAGACAGTGCTAGAGACACGAGCCTAGAACACTAACAAAATCACGGCGCTGCACGTAAACAAGGGAGAAGCACACTCTGGAATTTTTTTCGCTCCTCTTTTTTTTGTGAAAAATCACTATAATGGCGAGTGTCTCAAAACTCTTCCCAGGTCAAACTGATAGGATGGGCATGAAATTTTCTTGACAATTTTTTTTCTGGAAATCAGGGCAGCGACGATGAAAAAGTGCGACAAAAAATCACTATGATGGCGAGTGTCTCAAAACTCTCCCTGGGACCTAAAAATAGGATAGGGAAAAAATATTTTCGGTCGCCAAAATTTTGGCCTAAAAACTGCCCAGGGGTCTCCAGACTTTTTTTCCCGAAACCTACTCAGGCAAGGAAATACGAATCGGAAATTAGATGGATCTCGAAAACAAACCTAATATGCAAGGAACTCGAATTGGTGGTGGATATATGGTGGTGGTATATGGATATGGATCGGTGGTGGTATATGGATACGGATTGGTGGTGGTATATGGATACGTATTCGGAGCGGTGGTGGTAGGTGGCAGGGGCGATGATGATGGTGCGGTGGCGGCATGACAACTTATGACCAGAACTCGAAACTCTAAAAGACTAGACGCTAAGACCAGCAACTTGACGCGACGATGCAACTGCAAATTCAACAAAGAAAAATACTGAAAAGACTATGCAAAGGCTCAGACTAGTTCGGATAGGATGAACTAACCCTAATTTTTTTGTTGGCTTTTTCGTGGACTATAGGTATGAAGAACAAACTCGATCTAAACAATGAAAAACTATAAAATCTCACCGAGCAACCTGGACATCTGATACCACTTGATAGAGACAAAGGTGTCCCGTCTTTCGATGAGATGATGGATATCGCTTTGGTGGAAGTCGACTTTGATGATCCGACTATGAACGTGCGAGGTCGTCGCGCCTTAGCAATCGCTAAACCAACTCCGAGAGGTTATTGACCACGCCGGAGCACGATCAACCTGACCACGAGGGTCTGTTTCCTGCGAGCAAACGAAGAACAAGCAAGAAACTGAGACTGCAATCTGGATATTGCGATTATAAGATGAATGTTTTATTGATCAAGGTGGGGTTCTGTGACGTCTTTGTCTGGTTGTTGAACACAAACGAAGTACGAAGTTGCAGCTATGGCGAACTTTAATCTAAACAAAACCCAAAGTCTAAAAGACACCCTAAGGGTTGTATATATGGAGGAAGAGGGGGGAATTTCGTGGCCCTTGGGGAAGGGGTCCGAAACCAACCCTATCTCTTGTTTCCCCACACATACGGACTCTAAAAAACAGCCTATACTCAAGTATTTCGAAAATACATGGGTCTGGCCCAATAATAAGGTGACGCAACACCTAGAATAGCCTCTGGATGAAAGTTATGAAGTAGCATCTTGTATATTTTGTCCAAGGCTTCATGCACTCATTATGGCGGCTTCAACGTCCTGAAATCATCACTTGTAACTCCGTTCTTGTTCCCCTTGCGCATGGCATCATCTCCTTGCTTGTTCTTGCTCCAATGTTCATCCTTCTCCAAGCTAGACCCTTCATTTATAAGCAAAACAAATGTATCCAATTTAGGCAACATCATATTCTCATGAACATTAGAATCATTCCCAAGAAACGAAAGTACCTGGTAATTTAATTGGCGTGCGCGAGCTCTAGTAATTGGTCCAGTATGTATAGCAGCAGGGGCTGTGGGTGTAACAATGGTATTGATGTCCTCATCACTTCCTTGACGGCATATTCATACATCATGATCATATTGCCCATCATCAATTGCATGACAACATAATCACATTGAGCACCAATTACCATGTTCATGTTCTTGATAAACCATCCCATTATGACATCATTTTGCACAATGGTCGCGTTAATAACATTCACTACACATTTGTACATTCGACAAATGAATTTGCTCCCATGAATGCTTTACATCTCATTCTACATCTTTTGGATGAGCATCTTGCGCCTTGCCACGCACTATCTTGCCGCACGGACTCATTCTTACATGATGGACACTTTGTGTGCGCTAACCATTGTATTTCCGAGTGTCGCTTGTGTTTGCTCTTTTTGCATGTCTATCACCCCGGAGACACCTTGGACTACTTGGATTGCGCCATGTCTTCAACTTCGTCCAACTACAAGTCCGTCCACGACAATCGTTTCCATGGTGATGAGGATCACGATCCAAGGTCGGATCTTTCCCAAGGGGGGGGGAGATGATGCGGAGCATCCCACGTTCATCCCCATGTACACTCCGACTACTCTCCAAGCCCCAAGAGGACATATGACGAGACCTCGAATATACACCATTGGACACAAGGTGAACTCGCTCCTCTCCGAACCTTCACTTTCTACATGTGAGACATGGCTACTACCTCCAACGTGTGTGCTACGCATGATCAGGTATTTAGAGGAAAGCTACGGAGCCACCACAACCAATGGACGAGCTAGCGAGGACGCCAAGTACCAAGGAACCAGCCTAGAAGAAGCTACGATACAAGATGAACGTCGAGAGCAAGAAGAGAAGATGTCCAGCCTGGAACGGGCGGTACTTCCACCCACACCGAGCGGTACTGCCGCTGATCCTAGCCAAGCGGCACTACCGCCCGACATCCGCCCTTCTTCCGCCGAACCCGACAAACTACTGTGATCGAATGACGCCCGAGCGGTACTACCGCCCCTCCAAGCAGTACTACCGCTGAAGCTCTACAAGCGATACTACCACCCGAGGGTCCGGCACTACCGCCATGTCTGTGCACAGTGTATTGGGCCGAGCCCATGTACCCCTTCGCCCTCACTTACTCCTTCGTGGCTCTAGACTATATATACTCCTCCACCTCCTCCTAGTTAGGGTTAGCAAAGGATTAGCTCATTTGAGATAGAGCTTTGCTCATCCATACGGATCTCCTCCTTGTGAGAGACCGCAGCCTCTTCGGAGAAGATCCACCATGGATACAAGACCCCTTTACGAGAAGATTCCTTGTGGATTCAAGACCTCCTCTCGGAGATGAGCTACTGCCACTTGTATCGTCCTTTGTTGGATTTGGACCGTGAATCTCTTTGTGTTCCTTGGATCTAGCACATGTGTGATCATATTCGTGTTGGTTGAGTGTTTCTCTCATTTCCCCCCGTTATTTCCCTCGTGCTCTTCCGCGCGTTCTTCATGTTCCTCGTAGGGATCCTCTCCAAACGTGAAAGATTGGCCCCTAGGGTTCTGCCCTACATCATCTGGGGAGCGCGAAACAGAAGAGAACAGAGAGGGAGATCCAATCTCGGAGGGGCTCCTACCCCTCCGCCGCCATGGAGGCCATGGACCAGAGGGGGAACTCTCCTCCCATCTAGGGGGTAGGCCAAGGAAGAAGAAGGAGGAGGGGGGCTCTCTCCCCCTCTCTCCCGGTGGCGCCGAAGTGCCGTCGGGGCAAGGATTGTGACGGCGATCTAGATCAACAATCTAGCTACCGTCAACACCAACTCTCTCCCCCTCTATGCAGCGGTGTAACACCGCTTATTCCCGTTTGTAATCTCTACTTAAACATGGTGCTCAAGTCCATATATTATTTCCCAATGATCTATGGTTATCCTATGATGTTTGAGTAGATACGTTTTGTCCTATGGGTTAATCGTGATCTTGGTTGGTATGATTGTATATTTTATTTATGGTGCTGTCCTACGGTGCCCTCCGTCTCGCGCAAACGTGAGGGCCCCTCGCTGTAGGGTGTTGCAATATGTTCATGGTTTGCTTATTCTAAGTGTTGCGGGGGATGACTGTGACGCCCGGGAAATCAGGCTACAGTAATCATGTGTTAATGATGCCTTGTCACCTTGGTTACTGTTGATAATCCCACGTTAGACCGAAACGGATTCAAATTCTAAATTCGAGTTAAAGTTAAAACAATTAAAGTTTCTAAAAGTCAAAACTAAAATGTTCGATGTGTTGAAAATATTCCCTAACTATTTGTCATGAAGAAACCATGTTTTTATATAAGGCCTATATTTTTAAAATGAGCTAAACCAGTAGAGAAAATAAAGACAAAGGAAAAGAATAAAAACAGAAAACAAAACTACAAAAAAAGGAAAAGAAACACCCCCCACGCTGGGCCAACCGGCCCAGCTGGCGAACCAGCCGGCCCAGCCACCCCCTCTCTCTGGCCTACAAGGCCAACCCCGACCCAAACCCTAACTACCCAATCCCCACTCCCCTCGATCTCCCCCACGCTCCTCTCCCCTTTCCTGCCCGTCCGGATCGAGGCAGAAGAGCCAGATCCCGCGCCGCCCCGCACCCACGTCGCCGGCGCCCCGACGCCCACCGACGCCCTCGCCTCCTCGACCCCAAACCGGCGCCCCGCTACCTCGATGCGTCATCCTAGGCCTCGCCGCTTCGTCCGCGGCTACGCCATCGCTGAACTGCATCGTCCTCGTCGTTCGCGTCCCCGTCTCCTCCTCATCGGCGCCGACACGCTTCGCCAACCCCTTCTCTCCAACGATGTGAGCGAGCACCCTCCTCTCCTTGCTGCCTCGCTTGGCGCGCCTCTCTTCGCTGCCGCACACGTCCGCCCGAGCCATGCCCGTGGTCAACCTGCGCTGGCCGCGCCCGGCCTCATGACCACTCGCGCACCGGTGCCTTGCCTCGTCGCGCCCCGCACCTCTCGCAGCCAGTGCCCCTCCCTGTTCCCCGTCTCTCACACCGAGCCCGCCACCGCCTAACATCGTCGCCCCGCGCGGCCCCTGCCCGCACGCGCCCACCCGGGGGACCATCCCTTGCATCGCCTCGGGCCGCAGCTCATCACGGGCTGCGCTTGTCGCAGCTGCCGGCCGCACCGTGACCATGGCGTCTGCCCAGCGTGCACGCGAGCACGCCCGCCTCTGATGGCCGGCCCTTGTATTTAGGTGCCTAATGGTGTTTAGTACTAACCCCCCTAATCTATCACTGACTGATGAGCCCCCACTAACTAAATAAACTGTTTAAAATCATTGTTAAAGACCTGAGACACTTACATGTGGGCCCGCGTACACTGTTCACCCGGTGACTAGTCAACCATTGACTGCTGACTCAGCAGTCAACAGGACCTACTATCAGCCTCTAACATCACTGTTGGGTACACACTAGTGTGTACACATAGCATTTTTGCCATTATTTCCGAATTAAAAACAAATCAGGAATTTTTAGAATATCTTTTAAACTTCAATAAATCATATAAAATAAATTGTAACTCGGATGAAAATGTTTTCTACATGAAAGTTGCTCAGAACGACGAGGCGAACCCGAATACGCTAACCACATACCTGTCAGATGCTTCTAACTATCTGAACATGGAACATTCCCCTCCGGTCATCTGTTTGACATAGGTCCGGAACCGGGAATTCATTCCCGGTTGAATCCCCCCTTCACCTTTATCGTGTAGCCATACGTTAGGTCACACCCGACACAACATATTGCCATGTTATGCTTTGTGATGCTATGTTTGGTTTGAATTTATTGTTTCTTCCCCCTCTTCTCTCCGGTAGACCCCGAGACCGAGGCCGGCCCTGTGATCGACTACGTCGACGACGATCCTTCTTCCCTTTCAGCAGAGCTTCCAGGCAAGTCCCCCTTTGATCATCCCGATATCGCCCATTCCATTCTCTCATGCTTGCATTAGATTTTGCTACTGTAATTGTTTGCTCCTATTTTGATGCATAGCCTGCTTTTGTATCTGCTGTTGTACCTTACCTGTTTATCCTAAACTGCTTAGTATAGGTTGGTTAGTGATCCATCAGTGGCCCCCACCTTGTCCTTGTTGCCCCTGCTTCATCATCGAAGACCCGATCAACGGGATCGAAGACCAGGCCCCAGCACCGCACATCACTTTCCCCTTAGTTGCTCGACACTACTGGGTTACTATCGAGTGCCGAGGGTGAGACCTCTACAGCACTTCTGATGTTAACCCTGTAGTGTAGCTATTTGGTCGTGGTCATCGAGGGTGATTCCGCCTTAACCACTTCCGATACGACTCTATCGTGCAACCCCTCAAGTGTGAACCTCGGGGGTGATTCCTCTTACGTTCACCTTGATGATTACATCTAGTGGAGTTCACCGGGGGTGATTCCTCGGGTTTTCCCCTTGATGTTTGGACACACGGATACTTGGACCTTACAACTGTTACTTGAATAGGCGGGTCGACCCTGAGGGGTACCCGCAAGTGATGTGGAGACGGGTTGACCTGGAGGGTGCCCGATAGTTGAATACGAGGCGTGGTCGGGCATTCTTAGCCCTTGCCGCAAGTCCTCGAGACGGGACAACGGGGTCACATCTTTCGTGAGTCTCTGCTTGTTACCGCACGTTCCTAATCCACTACGATTTGGATATTTGATCCGAGGGCCTTTGGCCTGATAGCACTAACCATCACGTGGGCATAGTATGGGCGTTCTGCGTCGTATGCATCAGCCGAAGCTTATTAGACGTCAGCGACTGAGCGGCGCGCGCCGGGTTGGACTGGTAAGCTCCTACCTTTTTTAAGGAGGTAGCTAGGTCTACTCACCGGCCGCGTACGCAACATGCAGGAGTTCCCGGGGAGATGGCCCATGACCCCTGGGGGCATAGGTTTAGTCCGGCGTGCTGGCCTCTCTATTAAGCCTAGGTCGGGTTGCAGCGTATTGTTTGGCCGAGGCCGGGCATGACCCAGGAAAGTGTGTCCGGCCGGAGTTAATCGAACGTGGTGGGTAAGTTGTTGCACCCCTGCAGGGAAGAAAACATCTATCGATAGCCTGTCCTACGGTAACAGACGCTCGGAGTTGTATCCCGATCGATACAACTAGAACTGGATACTTGTGATGAGAATTGGATTGTGATGAGGTGATAACTGGATAGTATGGCTCTGGGATTGCTTTCTCGCAGTGAGTCGAGAAAGGATCTATGGCCGAGGTTGATAACACTACTACTACTTTACTTTATGCTACTCTACTCCCTCCTGTTGCTGCAAGATGGTGGTTTCCAGATGATGCTAGTCTTCGATAAGACTAGGCCTTCTCTCTATTCTGGCATTTCTGCAGCCCAGTCCACATATACAGCCTTCCTTTTGATAATGTTGCATCTGTAGTGTAGATCCTTGCTTGCGAGTACTTTGGATGAGTACTCACGGTTGCTTTGCTCCCTCTTTTTCCCCTTTTCCATTCTTATCGGACGAGCAACCAGATGACGGAGCCCAGGAGCCAGATGACACATTTGACGACTGCTAGTACCCCGAGGGTGCCTACTACCACGTGACGGACGCCGTCGACTAGGAGTAGTTAGGAGGCTCCTAGGCAGGAATCCTTGCCTTTTCAGTCGATGTTGCTTTTGTGCTAGCCTTCTTAAGGCATACTTGTTTAACTCATGTCTGTACTCAGGTATTGTTTCTTCCGCTGACTTGTTTGTATTTGAGCTTATGTATTCGAGCCCTCGAGGCCCCTGGCTTGTAATATAAAGCTTGTATTATTTTTAATTTGTGTCTAGAGTTGTGTTGTGGTATCTTCCCATGAGTCCTTGATCTTGATCGTACACATTTGCGTGTATGATTAGTGTACGATTGAATCGAGGGTGTCACAAGTTGCTATCAGAGACGACTGCCTGTAGGTAGCCCCCTTTCCAACTCCTTGGCCGAAGTTGAGTCTAGTCGTCCAAAACTGTTTTACTAACTTGGCTGTGTGGCTTACAGGCCCACGTCATCATTGGTTGGTATTAAGATCTTTTACTCCTCGTCTGTACTCTCGGACTCTGATCTCTCTTCTATTCGGGTTAAATGATTTTACTAACGCCGACTCTAGGTTCCCGTAACTACTTCCACCCGGAGAGCCCCTTATCGCAGATGATCGCCTACTGCACCAGAAGATTTTGAAGATACTCTTCGATCAGTCCCGAGACCCTTGTGCCCTGTGCCTTTTCAATTCCCTATTACCGATGGATAATGACATACACTTGTTGTTCATACAATTACTCTGAGTTTCTCTTGTTATTACAAGATGCATCAAATTGCTCTCCGATTCTTAAGAATCCCTTGTACCGCTGCCATGTAGTTCCTTGCTACAGAAATACCCATACATATAATTCCTCACACTTATCGAGTATCCACTCATTTTCAGTTGTTCTTGTGTTCCGCAAAATACTTCAAAATACTGTTTGATCTTTCGAAAATCCTCAACACCCCGTTGTTCTGGGAATTCTTGCATACTTGCATTCCGATTAATTCTTTTGGTCTAGCAATTTACTTAAAAAAACTTTGTGATTGTCATTCTGATCCTTTTGATTCAACTTGTGTGTGACTGCACACAATCATCAGTTGTTCCTTGGAATTTATCCTTCCAATTCAGACGTCATTCCAGACATGAGCTGGATCTCGACCAATCAAATTGCCATCGATTGTAACCCTAAGACTATTCAACTTATCCATCCCTAATCAGAGCATTGCTTCTGATCCCTTGTCTTGGAATTCATAATTCCTTTGCATTTAAGCTTTGAGTTAGTCAGTTGGTTCTATAATCCGACGCACTTACATTCCTTCTTCCTTTGATAGAGTACCGATACTCACATCAGCTCCGTTGTAGACCACCGGACCTCTTGTTGGATTATTATTCGACAGTGTCCTTCTTATTCAGATAACCTTGTGAGCCTTTCCACGGATATATAAGGCCTTGGGTAAATTGTATCCTCTGTTTTCTCAACCATGCTCTGTTTTCGAGCTGGTCATATTTACTATTGAAGCTTGTGGTATATGTTTCCACAATACCCTGATGGGTTGAACCTATGCCTTCCTTAATATGTGTGAACTCGAAAGTTTTCACGAGTCATAGTCTTGTGGTGTTTTGCTAGATAAAATTTCAACACTACAACTTCTTTGAGAGCGAGAAGTGATTGAAAGGTTATACATTGAAGAAGTGGGAGTCGACCTTGAACTTGTGTTCATGCCCATGGACATGATGTAGATCCTACCATAGAAGCTTCTTGTAATAATAACTATTTCGTTGATATAATATCATTTGGTATCTGTGAATTGGTCCTATGCAATCGTGGTTCCGACCATATTTTCTCTTTGATCCCATTTCTCGGACAAGTTAAAGCACTTGTCTTTTGCAAGTCAATACACCAGTCCAACCTCTACCTTGATCTACCGTCGAGTATTACCCTCTGGTATCTCGAGAATATCTAAGAACTGTTTTGCATCTTATAAGTCTTCATCAGCTATTATTTCTCACTGATTCCAATTTTTTTTCATGAGTTCTGAGTTAGTCGCTCGGGAACACCGGCAAGTGAATCGATTCCGCATTCTGGTTCGATAACTCTAAGTAATCTTCGTTGCTTATGAGTTAAATAATCCTTCAAGTCATTCCTAGCCTGATCGGCTATATCATTAATGTGCTAAATTTTAACTGTGCTACCTGGTCCTTCTTTTCGGAGCACAATTTTCGACGTTGAGCTAACCTTACGTCGATCTTCCTCCTCATATAACTCCGCCTTAAAAATAGCGAGCTTGATTTCGAGTTTGTGTTGTATCTGTGGCTCCAATAATCTATTGTTGCATCTGTCCTTTTGCTTGATGCAGTCATTGTTCAATTGCTTCTTCGTGGATCCTCTCGACAACAAATTGTCATGATCATCATCAACATTTTGACTCCTTCCAGGATATCAATGGAATTCTTGATGATAAGTGCCATCCTCATTCCTTGGTAATTTCAGTTACCATCAACAACATCCTTACCTTCCTTTCATCACAAACTTGTTCATGTTATGGATGCAACTTGCTATTCAGCCCGTATTATGATCTACCTTGAAGTATTACTGCCTTTTTGTCAAGGATGTTGTGAGAATTTCACCACCTCTTGAGAATTCTTGACATAAGTGATACTTCACCATCACCATTCTTTTCTTGGTCCTCGTGTTGTTCCTAATAGGAATACCGACATATGGACTAGTAATTTTAAAACTTTTGGCAACCTTATTGCTTTGAAGTTAATGGTCAACATTTCATTCTTAGACCATTGGTTATCGAACCGCTATCCTAACATTGTTTGGCTACCTAAGTCCGTATTTCGGGTGCACCGTCAACCAATGTTTAATCGTGTATGTCTCCTCGAGCATACCTCATTATATCATTTGAACTGACAAAAGCTATCTCCTGGTTCACATAATTGTGGAAATCCATCTTTTGGAAATCTCGATGAATTGTCTCTGAGTCCATCAACCACATCCTCATTTTCTCCTTGGTTAATGATGAACTTTTGTTTTGGAACTCACTTTCATAGTTCACTTCCCGAGAATCTTACAATGTCTTCTCGTCAATTTGTGTTGCACCTTTCTTCTCAGGCATCCTAAGTCTGAGTTATCCTGACACCAATCAGATCTGAATCTCGGCCAGATATGATGGTTGGAACATATTTCCAATAGTTATAACATTGGTCTTTATATGACCCGGTAAGGTGATATCATGCCTAGCACACCTGGCCGGAGGACCTATTGTTATATTATCCCTTTTAGCTAGGTTAACCATTCTTCCATGAGGAAATTGTAAGACCTATTTTATAAGTTGCTCCTGATGGATCATTTGAGTATTCAAAGTCTGGCCCTTGATTGAAACACCGTATCATTGCTACCTCGAAGCATGACTATGATACCCCCGCTCTTCAACAAGAACATTGGAGGCGCGATGCTAAGTGTTTCTTGGTCAGTTATCCAAACACCGTCGTATGGGTAACATCTTGATTAATCCTTGCCTCTTATCTGAATGGTTGGGTACTTGCTCTTCTACCCTGTATGCCATGTTCTGCCTCTACATGGGAAGGATATACTCCTAATAATTGTGTGTAGTCACCATTTTCCTTTCCATTGTTCTGTTTAATCTGATAATTGCATTTTCCTTTCCATTCTTTTGTTTAACCTTTCCTGAATCTTACTTAACTAAGCAGAGATAATTCCCTGCTTAGGTAGGCACCTTGTTGTACCATTCTGTTTGTAAGATCCTGTTACTATTATTGATGACATTCCGGTAACCACCGATGGGTGATGACTTTGCCAATTGGTTCGCCTTGTTCAACAAGCAGGAAAATTGCTCTCTTCGTTCCTCGTCCTTGGTACCGACATTGTTGCCGGCATAGCTGACAAGCTATTCACTGACGTGCCTCCCTGTCGCGGCTGTGCAAGATGTCACCACCCTTCCTACTTTCAACCCACATGGTGGGCCCATAACCCACAGGTCCACTGGATCGAAATCTGACTCTTCTTTACAACCCGGATTCTAATGTATCCTTTGCACCTGGCTTCGTATGTGATTTAGGAGCTAAATTCTATACCATTATTCATCCTGGAATCAAACACCATGTTATTCTCGTTGTTCAAACCCACATTCCAGCTTCTGTCTAGTCATCGAATGATTGCCTACCCGTTTGAAGCTTTGGTACCATCGTATATTGCACTCAATGAATTCACTGAAATACAACTCGTGGGGTACCTCGTGTATTTCCCATTGAGTTCACCGTCAGATGCCCAACTTTGTGGAGATGCGTTCTTCCAGAGTTTTTCCCCTTGGTCGCGTTCGTAGGACGATGGAGATCCCAAAGAAAGGATGGCGACTTGATCATGGTGACTTGAAGCAGAGAAATGAAGACAGCAATGAAAGGGATCAACCTCTTCGAAAGGGCAGCCAAGACCGAGATGACTCGTTAGGTTTTCGCTACCAGCACTTTCCCCCCCTTACTCCACCGCTTAAATCTCGGGATGAGATTTCTTGTAGTGGAGGAGAATTGTGACGCCCGGGTAATCAGGCTACAGTAATCCCGTGTTAATGGTGCCACGTCACCTCGGTTATTGTTGATAATCCCACGTTAGATCGAAATGGATTCAAATTCTAAATTTGAGTTAAAGTTAAAACAATTAAAGTTTTCAAAAGTCAAAACTAAAATGTTCGATGTGTTGAAAATATTCCCTAACTATTTGTTATGAAGAAACCATGTTTTTATATAAGGCCTATATTTTTAAAATGAGCTAAAACAGTAGAGAAAATAAAGACAAAGGAAAAGAATAAAAACAGAAAACAAAACTACAAAAAAGGAAAAGAACCCCCCCCACGCTGGGCCAACCGGACCAGCTGGCGAACCAGCCGGCCCAGCCACCCCCTCTCTCTGGCCTACAAGGCCAACCCCGACCTAAACCCTAACTACCCGATCCCCACTCCCCTCGATCTCCCCCACGCTCCTCTCCCCTTCCCCCCCGTCCGGATCGAGGCAGAAGAGCCAGATCCCGCACCGCCCCGCACCCACGTCGTTGGCGCCCCGACGCCCGCCGACGCCCGTCGCCTCCCCGACCCCAAGCCGGCGTCCCGCTACCTCGACGCGTCATCCTAGGCCTCGCTGCTTCATCCACGGCTGCGCCATTGCTGAACTGCATCGTCCTCGTCATTCGCGTCCCCGTCTCCTCCTCATCGGCGCCGACACGCTTCGCCAACCCCTTCTCTCCAACGTTGTGAGCGACCACCCTCCTCTCCTTGCTGCCTCGCTCGGCGCGCCTCTCTTCGCCACCACGCACGTCCACCCAAGCCCTGCCTGTGGTCACCCTGCGCTGGCCGCGCCCGGCCTCGTGACCACTCACGCACTGGTGCCTTGCCTCGTCGCGCCCCGCACCTCTCGCAGCCAGTGCCCCTCCCTGTTCCCCGTCTCTCACACCGATCCCGCCACCGCCTAACATCGTCGCCCCGCGCGGCCCCTGCCCGCACGCGCCCACCCGGGGGACCATCCCCTGCCTCGCCTCGGGCCGCAGCTCATCACGGGTTGCGCTTGTCGCAGCTGCCGGCCGCGCCATGACCATGGCGTCTGCCCAGCGTGCACGCGAGCACGCCCGCCTCTGATGGCTGGCCCTTGTATTTAGGTGCCTAATGGTGTTTAGTACTAACCCCCCTAATCTATCACTGACTGATGGGCCCCCACTAACTAAATAAACTGTTTAAAATCATTGTTAAAGACTTGAGACACTTACATGTGGGCCCGCGTACACTGTTCACCTGGTGACTAGTCAACCGTTGACTGCTGACTCAGCAGTCAACGGGACCTACTGTCAGCCTCTAACATCACTGCTGGGTACATGCTAGTGTGTACACATAGCAGTTTTGCTATTATTTCCGAATTAAAAACAAATCAGGAATTTTCAGAATATCTTTTAAACTTCAATAAATCATATAAAATAAATTGTAACTCGGATGAAAATGTTTTCCACATGAAAGTTGCTTAGAACGACGAGGCGAACCCGAATACGCTAACCACATACCTGTGAGATGCTTCTAACTATCTGAACATGGAACATTCCCCTCCGGTCATCTGTTTGACACAGGTCCGGAACCGGGAATTCATTCCCGGTTGAATCCCCCCTTCACCTTTATCGTGTAGCCATACGTTAGGTCACACCTGGCACAACATATTGCCATGTTATGCTTTGTGATGCTATGTTTGTTTTCTATTTATTGTTTCTTCCCCCTCTTCTCTCCGGTAGACCTCGAGACCGAGGCCGCCCCTGTGATCGACTACGTCGACGACGATCCTTCTTCCCTTTCAGCGGAGCTTCTAGGCAAGTACCCCTTTGATCATCCCAATATCGCCCATTCCATTCTATCATGCTTGCATTTGATTTTGCTACTGTAATTGTTTGCTCCTATTTTGATGCATAGCCTGCTTTTGTATCTGTTGTTGTACCTTACCTGCTTATCCTAAACTGCTTAGTATAGATTGGTTAGTGATCCATCAGTGACCCCCACCTTGTCCTTGTTGCCCCTGCTTCATCATTGAAGACCCGATCAACAGGATCGAAGACCAGGCCCCGGCACCGCACATCACTTTCCCCTTAGTTGCTCGACACTACTGGGTTACTATCGAGTGCCGAGGGTGAGACCTCTACATCACTTCTGATGTTAACCCTGTAGTGTAGCTATTCGGTCATGGTCATCGAGGGTGATTCCGCCTTAACCACTTCCGATACGACTCTGTCGTGCAACCCCTCAAGTGTGAACCTCGGGGGTGATTCCTCTTACGTTCACCTTGATGATTACATCAAGTGGAGTTCACCGGGGGTGATTCCTCGGGTTTCCCCCTTGATGTTTGGACAAACGGATACTTGGACCTTACAACTATTACTTTAAAAGGCGGGTCGACCCTGAGGGGTACCCGCGAGTGATGTGGAGACGGGTTGACCTGGAGGGTGCCCGAGAGTTGAATACGAGGCGTGGCCGGGCATTCTTAGCCCTTGCCGCAAGTCCTCGAGACGGGGCAACGGTGTCACATCTTTCGTGAGTCTCTGCTTGTTACCACGCGTTCCTAATCCACTACGATTTGGATATCTGATCCGAGGGGCCTCTGGCCTGATAGCACTAACCATCACGTGGGCATAGTATGGGCGTTCTGCGTCGTATGCATCAGCCGAAGCTTATTAGACGTCAGCGACTGAGCGGCGCGCGCCGAGTTGGACTGGTAAGCTCCTACCTTTTTTAAGGAGGTAGCTAGTTCTGCTCACCGGCCGCGTACGCAACTTGCAGGAGTTCTCGGGGAGATGGCCCATGACCCCTGGGGGCATAGGTTTAGTCCGGCGTGCTGGCCTCTCTATTAAGCCTAGGTCGGGTTGCGGCATATTGTTTGGCCGAGGCCGGGCATGACCCAGGAAAGTGTGTCTGGCCGGAGTTAATCGAACGTGGTGGGTAAGTTGTTGCACCCCTGCAGGGAAGAAAACATCTATCGATAGCCTGTCCTACAGTAACAGATGCTCGGAGTTGTATCCCGATCGATACAACTAGAACTGGACACTTGTGATGAGAATTGGATTGTGATGAGGTGATAACTGGATAGTATGGCTCTGGGATTGCTTTCTCGCAGGGAGTCGAGAAAGGATCTATGGCCGAGGTTGATAACACTACTACTACTTTACTTTATGCTACTCTACTCCCTCCTGTTGCTGCAAGATGGTGGTTTCCAGATGATGCTAGTCTTTGATAGGACTAGGCCTTCTCTCTATTCTGGCAGTTCTGCAGCCCAGTCCACATATACAGCCTTCCTTTTGATAATGTTGCATCTGTAGTGTAGATCCTTGCTTGCGAGTACTTTGGATGAGTACTCACGGTTGCTTTGCTCCCTCTTTTTCCCCTTTTCCATTCTTCTCGGATGACGCAACCAGATGATGGAGCCCAGGAGCCAGATGACACATTTGACGACTGCTACTACCCCGAGGGTGCCTACTACCACGTGACAGACGCCGTCGACCAGGAGTAGTTAGGAGGCTCCCAGGCAGGAGGCCTTGCCTTTTCAATCAATGTTGTTTTTGTGCTAGCCTTCTTAAGGCATACTTGTTTAACTCATGTCTGTACTCAGATATTGTTAATTCCGCTGACTTGTTTGTATTCGAGCTTATGTATTCGAGCCCTCGAGGCCCCTGGCTTGTAATATAAAGCCTGTATTATTTTTAATTTGTGTCTAGAGTTGTGTTGTGATATCTTCCCGTGAGTCCTTGATATTGATCGTACACATTTGCATGTATGATTAGTGTACGATTGAATCGAGGGCGTCACAATGACAGTAGCCTAAACGCGGATAAGTGGTTCATGGCGTATGGGAGTAAAGAGGACTTGATACTTAATGCTATGGTTGGGTTTCACGACCTTAATGATCTTTAATAGTTGAGGATGCTTACTAGAGTTCCAATCATAAGTGTATATGATCTAAGTAGAGAAAGTATGTTAGCTCATGCCTCTCCCTCATATAAAATTGCAAGAATGATTACTGGTACTTGTTATCGATTGCCTAGGGACAAATGACTTTCTTGTTGACAAAATCTATTCACTCTTACTACCTTGCAATTTATTTCTAGTTTTATTCTCGCAAAGTACTCATAGTTTTATTCTTGCAAAATAGTTTCATACTTGTTTTAGGTAATGCAAACATCAAGTGTGCGTAGAGTTGTATCGGTGGTCGATAGAACTTGAGGGAATATTTGTTCTGCCTTTAGCTCCTCATTGGGTTCAACACTCTTATTTATCGAAGAAGGCTACAAACGATCCCCTCTACTTGTGGGTTATCAGTACACCACTAGCCCCATACATGATGAGTTGCCCCAATTCCCATGGGAGGAGAGCCACAACCCCAACCACTTGAGTGAGATGAGTGACTCCACCATATGTGACTTTGAGTGCACCTATTTTAAGGGAGTGAGTGAGCCACCACATAGAAAGAGTGAGATAGTTGATAGGTCATGTGAGGCCACCTTCAACACTAATGACTTAACCTCTACCTCTATTGTGTCTTTTCATTTGGTGCTAGGTCCCATCTATGATGACGCGCCGATACTCGACGACTTTGTCCTCCCTTTGGACAAAACGATGGCCCTGGTGTAATATGATGCACCCTCCACATGGTTCCATCAAGATGAAGAAGATGACCACAATTCGATCTTTACCACCTCACCGACACCACTTGAGTGGAATGAGAAAGGTAATATAGGTGAAGGTGATGTTCTAGTCCCACTAATGGACTATCTTGACATTGATTGCTTGCATGATGTTGATCCACCTACTGCCACGCTTCATGCTAGTGCGACTTTCGCATGCGATGATTTACCCATTTATGATGAGTTTGCTGATTTCCATGTGGAGTCTATTAGTTGTGATGCCATGTTGCATAGGATTTCTTGTGATAATTCTCTTGGTCACATCATGTTTGACAATCCGCTTGACTTGTCATATGCTATGCATGAGATCAACCATATGTCATATTTGCAATCTCTTTGTAGTAACTATGCATATGCCATTAAAATGAACCCAATTTGCACTTATGGAATAGATGAAAAGCCCATGGTCATTGGCATTTGTTTTTCTTGTGATGACATTGACATGCTACCTTTCCATCATTTATCTCATATGCCATGCCATGACCACCTAGCTTCAGATATGCATTGTTTTGGATGTTGTCCATTTCTCCATATGATGTTTCCGATATTGCTCATGAAGAGACCACCATAGTTTCTTCATACATGTTAGGAGATTTTGATCAATCCCATCCATTGCATAATCCCAATAATTATGTGCACAATATGCTCCCCATGAATGAAAATGATATTGATGTGCCATATACTTGTATACTCAATTTGTGTCCCCATCGTGTTATACACAATAAGTATTGATGAGGACATCAATACCACTATTACACCCACAACCCCTGTTGCTATACATACCGGACCAATTACTAGAGCTTGCGCATGCCAATTGAATTACCAAGTACTTTCATTTCTTGGTAACAGTTCTAATGCTCATGAGAATACGATGATGCCTAAATTGGATACATTTGTGTTCATTACTAATGAAGGGCCTAGCATGGACAAGAGGGATGAACACTGGAGCAGGATCAAGCATGGAGATGAAGGCGTGCGCGAAGGGAACCAGAATGGCGTTTCTAGTGCATATTTCAGCACTTTGAAGCCTCCGTGATGACATACAAGGACATGGACGAAATATGCAAGATGTCCCTTCATAAATTTCGTCCATAGCTTATTTTAGGTGCTGCGCACCTTATTTTTGGGCCAGGCCCATGTAATTTCGAAATACTTGAGTATAGGCCGTTTTTAGAGTCCGTATGTGTGGGGAAACAAGAGTTAGGGTTGGTTTCGGATCCCTCCTCCAAGGGTCACAAAATTCCCCCCTTTTCCTCCATATATACAGCCCTTAGGGCGTCATTTAGACTTTGGGTTTTGTTTAGATTTAAAGTTCGCCATAGCTACAAGTTCATGTACTTTGTTCGTGTTCAACGACCAGACCAAGACGTCACAGAACCCCACTTTCATCAATAAAGTTTTCCTCTTATATTCGCAATATCCAGATTGCAATCTCAGTTTTTTGCTTGTTCTTTGTTTGCTTGCAGGAAATAGACCCTCGTGGTCAGGTTGATCGTGCTCCGGCATGGCCAATAACCCTTGGAAGTTGGTTTAGCGATTGCTAAGGCATGACGTCTTCGCTCGTTCGTAGTCGGATCGTGCTATCTCATCAAAACATCGAGACACCTTCGCCTCTATCAACTAGTATCAGATTTCCAGGTGGCTCGTTGAGATTTTACAATTTTTCGTAGTTTAGATTGAGTCTGTTCTTCATACCTACAGTCCATGAAAAAGCTAAAATAATAACTAGGGTTATTTCATCTTATCCAAACCAATCTGAGCAATTGCATAATCATTTCTGTATTTGCTTTGTTTTGCGGTTGCATCGTTGTGTCAAGTTGCTAGTCTTAGCGTCTAGTTCTTTAGAGTTTCGAGTTATGTTAAAAAGTTGTCACACCGCCGCCGCACCATCACATCACCCCTGCCATATGATACGTCCATTTTGCATCATGTTTTCCTACTGTTATGTATAATGTTTTTATGAATAATAATGCTTTTTGGAGTAATTCTAATGCCTTTTTTCTCGTAATATGCAAGGTCACACAAAGAGGGAGAATACTGACAACTGGAATTCTAGACCTGAAAAAGCTACGTCAGGCCACCTATTCTGCACAACTCCAAATGAGCTGAAATTCACGGGGATTTTTTATGGAATAAATAAGAATTATTGGAGCAAATAACTGCTAGAGGGGGCCCACTAGGTGGGCACAACCCACTTGGGCGTGCCAGGGAGCCCAGGCGCGCCCTGGTGGGTTGTGCCCACCTCGACCCACCTCTGGTGCCCATCTTCTGGTATACAAGTCATTTTGACCTAGAAAAAACCAGGAGGGAACTTTCGGGATGAAGCGCCGTCCTCTCGAGGCGGAACTTGGGCACGAGCACTTTTGCCCTCCGGCGGAGCGATTCCGTCGGGGGAACTTCCCTCCCAGAGGGGGAAATCATCATCATCATTACCAACAACTCACCCATCTTGGGGAGGGCAATCTCCATCAACATATTCAACAACACCATCTCCTCTCAAACCCTAGTTCATCTCTTGTGTTCAATCTTTGTACCCGAACTATGGATTGGTGCTTGTGGGTGACTAGTAGTGTTGATTACATCTTGTAGTTGATTACTATATGGTTTATTTGTTGGAAGATTATATGTTCAGATCCATTATGCTATTTAATACCCCTCTGATCATGAGCATGGTTATCATTTGTGAGTAGTTACTTTTGTTCTTTAGGTCACGAGAGAAATCTTGTTGCAAGTAATCATGTGAACTTGATATGTGTTTGATATTTTGATGGTATGTATGTTGTGATTCCCTTAGTGGTGTCATGTGAACATCAACTACATGACACTTTACCATACTTGGGCCTAAGGGAATGCATTGTGGAGTACTTATTAGATGATGGGTTGCGGGAGTGACAGAAGCTTAAACCTAGTTTATGCATTATTCCATAAGGGGTTGATTTGGATCCAAAAGTTTAATGCTCGTAGTTGCGGATGCTTGCGAGGGGGTTAATCATAAGTAGGAGTTTTTTTCAAGTAAGAATATCACCTAAGCACCGGTCCACCCACATATCAAATTATCAAAGTCTCGAACACGAAGCAAACCAACATGATGAAAGTGATTAGATGAAATTCCCGTGTACCCTCAAGAACACTTTGCTTATCATAAGAGACCATTTTGGCCTGTCCTTTGCCTCAAAAGGATTGGGCTACCTTGCCGCACTTTATTTTACCATTACCGTTACTAGCTCGTTACAAATTACCTTGCTATCAAACTACTCGTTACTTATAATTTCAGTGCTTGCAGACATTACCTTGCTAAAAACCGCTTGTAATTTCCTTCTGCTCCTCGTTGGGTTTGACACTCTTACTTATCGAAAGGACTACGATTGATCCCCTATACTTGTGGGTCATCAAGGCTCTTTTCTGGCACCATTGCAGGGGAGTGAAGCGCTCTTGGTAAGTGGAAATTGGTAAGGAAAAATTATTACTACATGCTGAAATTTATTGTCACTTGTTACTATGGAGAACAATCCTTTGAGGGGTTTGTTTGGGGTATCTTCACCTCGACCGGAACCACAATTAGTTACCCCTCGACCTGATGCACCTACTGAAAATATTGGTTATGAAATTCCTTCGGGTATGATAGAACAACTGCTAGCTAATCCTTATGCAGGAGACGGAACCGAACATCCTGATATGCACTTGATATATGTGGATGAAATTTGTGGATTATTTAAGCTTGCAGGTTTACCCGGAGATGAAGCTAAGAAGAAGGTTTTCCCTTTATCTTTGAAGGGAAAAGCATTGGCATGGTATAGCCTATGCGATGATATTGGATCTTGGAATTGGATTCGTTTTAAATTGGAATTTCACCAAAAAATTTATCATATGCATCTAGTTCATCGTGATCAACATTACATATATAATTTTTGGCCTCGTGAAGGAGAAAGTATCGCTCTAGCTTGGGGGAGGCTTAATTCAATGTTATATTCATGCCCCAATCATGAGCTCTCAAGAGAAATTATCATTCAGAATTTTTATGCTCGGCTTTCTCGTGATGATCAATCCATGCTTGATACTTCTTGTACTGGTTCCTTTATGAATGAGACTATTGAATTCAGGTGGGTGATACGTCTCCAATGTATCTATAATTTTTTATTCTTCCATGCTATTATATTATCTGTTTTGGATGTTTAATGGGATTTACTATACACTTTTATATTACTTTTGGGACTAACCTATTAACCGGAGGCCCAACCCAAATTTCTCTTTTCTTGCCTATTTCAGTGTTTCAAAGAAAAGGAATATCAAACAGAGTCCAAATGGAATGAAACCTTCGGGGGACTTACTTTTGGAACAAACGCAATCCAGGAGACTTGGAGTAGACGTCAAGGAAGCTTCGAGGAAGCCACGAGGGTCCAGGGCGCGCCCTACCCCTGGGTGCGCCCCCACCCTCGTGTGCCCCTCGCGGCTCCCCTGACCAACTTCTTTCGTCTATATATATCGATATACCCCGAAAACACCCAGGAACAGAATAGATTGGGAGTTCCGCCACCGCAAGCCTCTGTAGCGACCAAAAACCTCTTGGGAGCCCGTTTCGGCACCCTGCTGGAGGGGGGATCCCTCACTGGTGGCCATCTTCATCATCTCGGCGCTCTCCATGACGAGGAGGGAGTAGTTCACCCTCGGGGCTGAGGGTATGTACCAGTAGCTATGTGTTTGATCTCTCTCTCTCTCTCGTGTTCTTGATTCGGCACGATCTTGATGTATCGCGAGCCTTGCTATTATAGTTGGAACTTATGATGTTTATGCCCCTCTACTCTGTTGTAATGGATTGAGTTTTCCCTTTCAAATTATCTTATCGGATTGAGTCTTTAAGGATTTGAGAACACTTTATGTATGTCTTGCATGTGATATCATGCGATCTACTTGATGTATGTTTTGGTCATCAACTTGCGGGTTCAATGACCTTGTGAACTTATGCATAGGGGTTGGCACACGTTTCCGTCTTGACTCTCCGGTAGAAACTTTGGGACACTCTTTGAAGTACTTTGTGTTGGTTTGAATAGATGAATCTGAGATTGTGTGATGCATTGCATATCGTATAATCATACTCATGGATACTTGAGGTGACATTGGAGTATCTAGGTGACATTAGGGTTTTGGTTGATTTGTGTCTTAAGGTGTTATTCTAGTACGAACTCTATGATAGCTCGAACGGAAAGAATAGCTTCATGTTATTTAACTACGGACTCTTGAATAGATCGATCAGAAAGGATAACTTTGAGGTGGTTTCGTACCCTACAATAATCTCTTCGTTTGTTCTCCGCTATTAGTGACTTTGGAGTGACTCTTTGTTGCATGTTGAGGGATAGTTATATGGTCCAATTATGTTATTATTGTCGAGAGAACTTGCACTAGTGAAAGTATGAACCCCAGGCCTTGTTTCCTAGCATTGCAATATTGTTTATGCTCACTTTTATCGCTTGCTACCTTGCTGTTTTCATATTTTCAGATTACAAATACCTATATCTACCATCCATATTGCACTTGTATCACCATCTCTTCACCGAACTAGTGCACCTATACAATTTACCATTGTATTGGGTGTGTTGGGGACACAAGAGACTCTTTGTTATTTGGTTGCAGGGTTGCTTGAGAGAGACCATCTTCATCCTACGCCTCCCACGGATTGATAAACCTTAGGTCATCCACTTGAGGCAAAATTTGCTACTGCCCTACAAACCTCTGCACTTGGAGGCCCAACAACGTCTACAAGGATAAGGTTGCATAGTAGACATCAAGCTCTTTTCTGGCGCCGTTGCCGGGGAGGTGAGTGCTTGAAGGTATATCTTTAGATCTTGCAATCAAATCTTTTAGTTTCTTGTTTTATCACTAGTTCAGTTTATAAAATAAAATTACAAAAAAACGGAATTGAGTTTGCCTCATACGCTTCATATTTTTAATATCTTTCGTGAGAATGATGGAAAGGAAAATTGTGCTTAAGTGCTAGAAGAAGAAGTCTATAAACTATTTGGCACTAAATCTTTGAATGGTGACCATTATTGCAATGTTGTTAGTATGAACTCTTTGAATATCCATAGTACTAATGATGATTGCACTAGTCATGATGAAAATGTCTCCTATAAGCATGTCAATTTTTATGGAGTGCATAGAGTTTGCAAGTACACACCAAATCGGGAAGATAGATTTTGCAAGAGGCACAAGTATTTAGAAATTAAATGGTTGCAAGAAAGGCTAGATGCTTGTGCTAAAAATTTAAAGTTTCTTTGCCATCCTTGTGAACTTTGCAATGAACGTGATCATTTAAATCCCCAATGCAAATTGTTTCATGATCGTATCATGTCCAAAAATTGTGATGACTTGATTTCCCTTGCACATCATAATGAACTTAGTTTGCTTGTGGGTTATGAAGAAAAGAAACGTATAACTAAGGATCTTCCAGAATTTGTCCTTGATAAAGTTCTTGATTTTGATCTAGAAGAATTGTTTATGTATTGTGTGGTGAATTACATTGAAAATCCTTATATTGCCAATTACATAAAGAAAATAAAGCAAATAGAAGATGAAGAAAATACTAATGAAAGGGAAGAGACCTCCCAATATCCTCCTATTATTTCTTATGATGAATCAGGTAACAAGGAGGAGCCTTCTATTCAACCAATCTCATTAATAAGGAGCTCCAAAAAGAGGGTTAACCCCACACATGATGTGAAGAAGAAAAAGAAAAGACGGAGAAGCAAAGGTAAAAAGGTATCCCTCCCAAATGATGTTGCTCCTATTACTCATTGTGATGATGATCATTGCTATACTATTGGGTTTATCCATACTATTAATGATGATGCTATCCATATTATTAATGATGAGAGTCATTATGCTTATGATATGAAAAGGCCCAAGCTTGAGGATGCTATGTTTGATGAGAATGACATGTTTGAGAATATATTTGCTGCAATTAATGTTTGTCCCAAGCTTGGGCTGCTATGTTTAATGAAGATGATATTTTTAGCCTCCCAAGTTTTGATGAGCAAATTTATTATGATGATAGCATGCCTCCTATTTATGATGATTATTGTGATGACACTTATGCTATAAAAAGTAGTGATGATTATATTTATAAAACTTGTCATGATTATGATTACCCTTTTTTTGAACATTACTCTTTTAATGTGGAAACAATTTATAGTATTTGAGTCTCTTATGATACTCCCACTATTCCTAATAAGAAGAATTTTGCTTATGTGGAGAGTAGTAAAATTTATATGCTTGTGAAGCATGAAAAGAATGCTTTATGTGATGGTTATATTGTTGAATTCATTCATGATGCTACTGAAAATTATTATGAGGGAGGAATATATGCTTGTAGGAATTGCAATAATATCAAGTTTCCTCTCTATGTGCTTAAAGTTTTGAAGTTATGCTTTTTAGCCTTCCTATGCTAGTTGATTATTGTTCCCATAAATTGTTTGCTCACAAAATCCCTATGCATAGGAAGTGGGTTAGACTTAAATGTGCAAGTCATATTCTTCATGATGCTCTCTTTATGTTTCAATTCTTATCTTTTATGTGAGCATCATTGAAATCATCATGCCTAGCTAGGGGCGTAAACGATAGCGCTTGTTGGGAGACAACCCAATGTTTACACTTAATGTTTTTGTGTGTCCACATGATTATGATACTGTAGCAATCATGTTTTATATCTTTTGTTTTAATAAAGTGCCAAGTAAGACCTTTAGGATAGCTTATGGTGATAGTTGTTTTGATCCTGCTGAAAATCAGAAACTTTTGCGCTCAGTAAACTAGTTTTGATAATTCACAGAAACGTGATTTTGATCTAATTCTTTTTGCGCTGGATTGGTATTTGTTAGGAGTTTTGGAGTTACAGAAGTATTCGAATGATGCAGATTACTACAGATTGTTCTGTTTTTGACAGATTCTGTTTTCTATGTGTTCTTTGCTTATTTTGATGAATCTATGAGTAATATCGGAGGGTATGAACCATAGAGAAGTTGGAATACAGTAGATATTACACCAATATGAATTTAGAATGAGTTCACAACAGTACCTAAGTGGTGATTTATTTTCTTATACTAATGGGCTTACGAGTTTTCTGTTAAGTTTTGTGTTGTGAAGTTTTCAAGTTTTGGGTAAAGATTCAATGGACTATGGAATAAGGAGTGGCAAGAGCCTAAGCTTGGGGATGCCCAAGGCACCCCAAGGTAATATTCAAGGACAACCAAGAGCCTAAGCTTGGGGATGCCCCGGATGGCATCCCCTCTTTCGTCTTCGTTCATCGGTAACTTTACTTGGAGCTATATTTTTATTTACCACATGATATGTGTTTTGCTTGGAGCGTCATTTTATTTTCTTTTGCTTTGCTTGCTGTTTGAATAAAATACCAAGATCTGAAATTCTTAAATGTTAGAGAATCTTCACATAGTTGCATAATTATTCAACTACTCATTGATCTTCACTTATATCTTTCAGAGTAGTTTGTCGTTTGCTCTAGTGCTTCACTTATATCTTTTAGAGCACGATGGTGGTTTTATTATGAAGAATTAGAAGAACTCTCATGCTTCACTTATATTATTTTGAGTCTTTAGAACAGCATGGTAATTTGCTTTGGTTATGAATTCAGTCCTAATATGATAGGCATCCAAGAGGGATATATAAAAAAATCATATAAAGTGCATTGAATACTATGAAAAATTTGATACTTGATAATTGTTTTGAGATATGAGTTTGGTGATATGAGAGTCATGCAAGTTGACTAGTTGTGAATTTGAGAGATACTTGTGTTAAAGTTTGTGATTCCTGTAGCATGCACATATGGTGAACCGTTATGTGATGAAGTTGGAGCATGATTTATTTATTGATTGTCTTCCTTATGAGTGGCGTCCGGGGACGAGCGATGGTCTTTTCCTACCAATCTATCCCCCTAGGAGCATGCGCGTAGTACTTAGTTTTGATGACTAATAGATTTTTGCAATAAGTATATGAGTTCTTTATGACTAATGTTGAGTCCATGGATTATATGCACTCTCACCCTTCCACCATTGCTAGCCTCTCTTGTGCCGCGCAACTTTCACCGGTACCATACACCCACCATGTACCTTCCTCAAAACAGCCACCATACCTACCTATTATGGCATTTCCATAGCCATTCCAAGATATATTGCCATGCAACTTTCCATCGTTCTGTTTATTATGACACGCTCCATCATTGTCATATTGCATTTGCATGATCATGTGGTTGACATCGTATTTGGGGCAAAGCCACCTTTATATTTCTTTCATACATGTTGCTCTTGATTCATTGCATATCCCGGTACACCGCCGGAGGCATTCACATAGAGTCATATTTTGTTCTAAGCATTGAGTTGTAATTCTTGAGTTGTAAGTAAATAAAAGTGTGATGATCTTCATTATTAGAGCATTTTCCCAAGTGAGGAAAGGATGATAGAGACTATGATTCCCCCACAAGTCGGGATGAGACTTTGGACTTTATGAAAAATAAAAGAGGCCAAAGAAGCCCAAATTAAAAAAAGAGGCCAAAGAAGACCACCAAAAAATGAGAGGAAAAGAGAGAAGGGACAATGTTACTATCCTTTTACCATACTTGTGCTTCAAAGTAGCACCATGATCTTCATGATAGAGAGTCTCCTATGTTGTCACTTTCATATACCAGTGGGAATTTTTCATTATAGAACTTGGCTTGTATATTCCAATGACGGGCTTCCTCAAAATGCCCAAGGTCTTCGTGAGCAAGCAAGTTGGATGCACACCCACTTAGTTCCTTTATTTGAGCTTTCATACACTTATAGCTCTAGTGCATCCGTTGCATGGCAATCCCTACTCACTCACATTGATATCTATTGATGGGCATCTCCATAGCCCGTTGATACGCCTAGTTGATGTGAGACTATCTTCTCCTTTTTTGTCTTCTCCACAACCACCATTCTCTTCCACATATAGTGCTATGTCCATGGCTCACTCTCATGTAATGCGTGAAAATTGAAAAAGTTTGAGAACATCAAAAGTATGAAACAATTGCTTGGCTTGTCATCGGGGTTGTGCATGATTTAAATATTTTGTGTGATGATGATAGAGCATAGCCAGACTATATGATTTTGTAGGGATAGCTTTCTTTAGCCATGTTATTTTGAGAAGACATGATTGCTTTGTTAGTATGCTTGAAGTATTATAGTTTTCATGTTAATATTAAACATTTGTCTTGAATCTTATGGATCTGAACATTCATGCCACAATAAAGAAAATTACATTGAGAAATTATGTTAGGTAGCATTCCACATCAAAAATTCTGTTTTTATCATTTACCTACTCGAGGACGAGCAGGAATTAAGCTTGGGGATGCTTCATACGTCTCCAACGTATCTATAATTTTTGATTGTTCCATGCTACTATATTATCTGTTTTGGATGTTTAATGGGCTTTACTATACACTTTTATATTACTTTTGGAAATAACCTATTAACCGGAGGCCCAACCCAAATTGCTGTTTTCTTGCCTATTTCAGTGTTTCGAAGAAAAGGAATATCAAACGGAGTCCAAACGGAATGAAACCTTCGGGAGAGTTATTTTTGGAAGAAACGCAGTCTAGGAGACTTGGAGTAGACATCAGGGAAGCTTCGAGGAAGCCACGAAGGTCCAGGGCGCGCCCTACCCCCCTAGGTGTGCCCCCACCCACGTGGGCCCCTCGTGGCTCCCCTGACCGACTTCTTTCGAGTATATATATCCATATACCCCAAAAACACCTAGGAACACAATAGATTGGGAGTTCCGCCGCCGCAAGCCTCTGTAGCCACCAAAAACCTCTCGGGAGCCCGTTCTGGCAACCTGCCGGAGGGGGGGATCCCTCACCGGTGGCCATCTTCATCATCTCAGCGCTCTCCACGGCGAGGAGGGAGTAGTTCACCCTCGGGTCCGAGGATATGTACCAGTAGCTATGTGTTTGATCTCTCTCTCTCTCTCTCTCGTGTTCTTGATTCGACATGATCTTGATGTATCGCGAGCCTTGTTATTATAGTTAGATCTTATGATGTTTCTCCCCCTCTACTCTCTTGTAATGGATTGAGTTTTCCCTTTGAAGTTATCTTATCGGATTGAGTCTTTAAGGATTTGAGAACACTTGATGTATGTCTTGCATGTGCTTATCTGTGGTGACAATGGGATATTACGTGATCTACTTGATGTATGTTTTGGTGATCAACTTGCGGGTTCAGTGACCTTGTGAACTTATGCATAGGGGTTGTTGGCACACATTTTCGTCTTGACTCTCCGGTAGAAACTTTGGGACACTCTTTGAAGTACTTTGTGTTGGTTTGAATAGATGAATCTGAGATTGTGTGATGCATATCGTATAATCATACCCATGGATACTTGAGGTGACATTGGAGTATCTAGGTGACATTAGGGTTTTGGTTGATTTGTGTCTTAAGGTGTTATTCTAGTACGAACTCTATGATAGATCGAACGGAAAGAATAGCTTCATGTTATTTGACTACGGACTCTTGAATAGATCGATCAGAAAGGATAACTTTGAGGTGGTTTAGTACCCTACAATAATCTCTTCATTTGTTCTCCGCTATTAGTGACTTTGGAGTGACTCTTCGTTGCATGTTGAGGGTAGTTATATGATACAGTTATGTTATTATTTTTGAGAGAACTTGCACTAGTGAAAGTATGAACCCTAGGCCTTGTTTCCTAGCATTGCAATACCGTTTACGCTCACTTTTATCGCTTGCTACCTTGCTGTTTTTATATTTTCATATTACAAATACCTACATCTACTATCCATATTGCACTTGTATCACCATCTCTTCGCCAAACTAGTGCACCTATACAATTCACCATTGTATTGGGTGTGCTGGGGACACAAGAGACTCTTTGTTATTTGGTTGCAGGGTTGTTTGAGAGAGACCATCTTCATCCTACGCTTCCCACAGATAGATAAACCTTAGGTCATCCACTTGAGGCAAAATTTGCTACTGTCCTACAAACCTCTGCACTTGGAGGCCCAACAGCGTCTACAAGGAGAAGGTTGTGTAGTAGACATCAAGCTCTTTTCTGGCACCGTTGCTGGGGAGGTGTGTTCTTGAAGGTATATCTTTAGATCTTGCAATCGAATCTTTTAGTTTCTTGTTTTATCACTAGTTTAGTTTATAAAAGAAAATTACAAAAAAATGGAATTGAGTTTGCCTCATACGCTTCATCTTTTTAATATCTTTCGTGAGAATGATGGAAAGGAAAATTGTGCTCAAGTGCTAGAAGAAGAAGTCTATAAAATGTTTGGCACTAAATCTTTGAATGATGAGCATGATTGCAATGTTGTGAGTACGAACTCTTTGAATATCCATAGTACTAATGATGATTGCACTAGTCATGATGAAAATGTCTCCTATAAGCATGTCATTTTTTGTGGAGTGCATAGAGTTTGCAAGTACACACCAAATAGGGATGATAGATTTTGCAAGAGGCATAAGTATTTAGAAACTAAATGGTTGCAAGAAAGGCTAGTGCTTGTGCTGAAAATTTAAAATTTCTTTGCCATCCTTGTGAACTTTGCAATGAACGTGATCATTTAAATCCCCAATGCAAATTGTTTCATGATCGTATCGTGTCCAAAAATTGTGATGACTTGATTTCCCTTGCACATCATAATGAACTTAGTTTGCTCGTGGGTTATGAAGAAAAGAAACGTATAACTAAGGATCTTCCAGAATTTGTCCTTGATAAAGTTCTAGAAGAAATTTTTATGTATTGTGCGGTAAATTGCATTGAAAATCCTTATATTTCCAATTACATAAAGAAAAGAAAGCAAATAGAAGATGAAGAAAATACTAATGAAAGGGAAGAGACTTCCCAATATCCTCCTATTATTTCTTATGATGAATCAGGTAACGAGGAGGAGCCTTCTATTCAACCAATCTCATTAATAAGGAGCTCCAAAAAGAGGGTTAACCCCACACATGATGTGAAGAAGAAAAAGAAAAGACGGAGAAGCAAAGGTAAAAAGGTATCCCTCCCAAACGATGTTGCTCCTATTACTCATTGTGATGATGATCATTGCTATACTATTGGTGCTATCCATACTATTAATGATGAGAGTGATTATGCTTATGATATGAAAAGGCCCAAGCTTGGGGATGTTATGTTTGATGAGAATGACATGTTTGAGAATATATTTGCTGCAATTAATGTTTGTCCCAAGCTTGGGGATGCTATGTTTAATGAAGATGATATTTTTAGCCTCCCAAGTTTCGATGAGCAAATTTATTATGATGATAGCATGCCTCCTATTTATGATGATTATTGTGATGACACTTATGCTATAAAAAGTAGTGATGGTTATATTTATAAAACTTGTCATGATTATGATTACCCTTTTTCTGAACATTACTCTTTTAATGTGGAAACAATTTATAGTATTCGAGTCTCTTATGATACTCCCACTATTCCGAATAAGAAGAATTTTGCTTATGTGAAGAGTAGTAAAATTTGTATGCTTGTGCATCATGAAAAGAATGCTTTATGTGATGGTTATATTGTTGAATTCATTCATGATGCTACTGAAAATTATTATGAGGGAGGAATATATGCTTGTAGGAATTGCAATAATATCAAGTTTCCTCTCTATGTGCTTAAAGTTTTGAAGTTATGCTTTTTAGCCTTCCTATGCTAGTTGATTATTGTTCCCATAAATGGTTTGCTCAAAAAATCCCTATGCATAGGAAGTGGGTTAGACTTAAATGTGCAAGTCATATTCTTTATGATGCTCTCTTTATGTTTCAATTCTTATCTTTTATGTGAGCATAATTGAAATCATCATGCCTAGCTAGGGGCATTAAACGATAGCGCTTGTTGGGAGACAACCCAATATTTACACTTACTGTTTTTCTATGTCCACATGATTATTCTACTGTAGTAATCATGTTTTATATCTTTTGTTTCAATAAAGTGCCAAGTAAGACCTTTAGGATAGCATACAGTGATAGTTGTGTTGATCCTGCTGAAAATCAGAAACTTTTTCCCTCAGTAAATAAGTTTTGATAATTCACAGAAACATGATTTTGATCTGATTCTTTTTGCTCTGGATTGGTACACAAATTTCTCAGGCTTTCCTCATTTGGTAGGAGTTTTGGAGTTACAGAAGTAATCTAATGATATAGATTACTACAGATTGTTCTGTTTTTGACAGATTCTGTTTTCTATGTGTTGTTTACTTATTTTGATGAATGTATGAGTAATATCAAAGGGTATGAACCATAGAGAAGTTGGAATATAGTAGATATTACACCAATATGAATTTAGAATGAGTTCACAACAGTACCTAAGTGGTGATTTATTTTCTTATACTAACGGAGCTTACGAGTTTTCTGTTAAGTTTTGTGTTGTGAAGTTTTCAAGTTTTGGGTAAAGATTCAGTGGACCATGGAATAAGGAGTGGCAAGAGCCTAAGCTTGGGGATGCCCAAGGAACCCCAAGGTAATATTTAAGGACAACCAAGAGCCTAAGCTTGGGGATGCCCCAGATGGCATCCCCTCTTTCGTCTTCGTTCATTGGTAACTTTACTTGGAGCTATATTTTTATTCACCACATGATATGTGTTTTGCTTGGAGCGTCATTTTATTTTATTTTGTTTTGCTTGCTGTTTGAATAAAATACCAAGATCTGAAATTCTTAAATGTTAGAGAATCTTCACATAGTTGCATAATTATTCAACTACTCATTGATCTTCACTTATATCTTTCAGAGTAGTTTGTCGTTTGCTCTAGTGCTTCACTTATATCTTTTAGATCACGACGTTGGTTTTATTTTGAAGAATTAGATGAACTCTCATGCTTCACTTATATTATATTGAGAGTCTTTAGAACAACATGGCAATTTGCTTTGGTTATGAATTCAGTCCTAATATGATAGGAATCCAAGAGGGATATAATAAAAACTATCATAAAGAGTTAATTGAATACTATGAGAAATTTGATACTTGATAATTGTTTTGAGATATGAGTTTGGTGATATGAGAGTCATGGAAGTTGACTAGTTGTGAATTTGAGAGATGCTTGTGTTAAAGTTTGTGATTCCCGTAGCATGCACATATGGTGAACCGTTATGTGATGAAGTTGGAGCATGATTTATTTATTGATTGTCTTCCTTATGAGTGGCGGCCGGGGACGAGCGATGGTCTTTTCCTACCAATCTATCCCCCTAGGAGCATGCTCGTAGTACTTAGTTTCGATGACTTGTAGATTTTTGCAATAAGTATATGAGTTCTTTATGACTAATGTTGAGTCCATGTGATGAGGACATCAATACCATTGTTACACCCACAGCCCCTGCCGCTATACATACTGGACCAATTACTAGAGCTCGCGCACGCCAATTAAATTACCAGGTACTTTCGTTTCTCGGTAATGATTCTAATGTTCATGAGAATATGATGCTGCCTAAATTGGATACATTTGTTTTGCTTACAAATGAAGGGCCTAGCTTGGAGAAGGATGAACATTGGAGCAAGAACAAGCATGGAGATGATGGCATGCGCAAGGGGAACAAGAACGGAGTTACAAGTGATGATTTCAGGACGTTGAAGCCACCATAATGAGTGCATGAAGCCTTGGACGAAATATACAAGATGCTACTTCATAACTTTCGTCCAGAGGCTATTCTAGGTGCTGCGTCACCTTATTGTTGGGCCAGGCCCATGTATTTTCGAAATACTTGAGTATAGGCTGTTTTTAGAGTCCGTATGTGTGGGGAAACAAGAGATAGGGTTGGTTTCGGACCCCTTCCCCAAGGGCCACAAAATTCCCCCCTCTTCCTCCATATATACAACCCTTAGGGCGTCGTTTAGACTTTGGGTTTTGTTTAGATTAAAGTTCGCCATAGCTGCAACTTCGCGTACTTCGTTTGTGTTCAATGACCAGACCAAGACGTCAGAGAACCCCATCTTGATCAATAAAGTTTTCATCTTATATTCGCAATATCCAGATTGCAATCTCAGTTTCTTGCTTGTTCTTCGTTTGCTCATAGGAAACATACCCTCGTGGTCAGGTTGATGGTGCTCCGACGTGGTCAATAACCCTCGGAAGTTGGTTTAGCAATTGCTAAGGCGCGACGTCACGCACGTTTGTAGTCGGATCGTCAAGGTCGACTCCCACAGAAAACGATATCCACCATCTCATCGAAAGACGGACACCTTTGCTTCTATCAAGTGGTATCAGATTTTCAGGTTGCTTGGTGAGATTTTATAGTTTTTCGTAGTTTAGATCGAGTCTTTTCTTCATACCTATAGTCCACGAAAAAGCAAAAAAAAATAGGGTTAGTTCATCCTATCCGAACCAATCTGAGCCTTTGCATAATCTCTTCTGTATTTGCTTTGTTGAATTTGCGGTTGCATCGTCGTGTCAAGTTGCTGGTCTTAGCGTCTAGTCCTTTAGAGTTTCGAGTTCTGTTCACAGGTTGTCACGTCGCCGCTGCCATATACCACCACCGCATCATCATCATTGTTGCTGCCATATACCACCACCGCACCAACTTCATTGGCGCTGCCATATACCACCACCACATATTCACCGCCAATCCGAGTCCATATACGCCACCACATATCCGCTGCCATCACACCAATCCGAGTCCACCTGCAACATATATCCACCACTAGTCCGAGTTCCACCAGATTCATCTCCGCCACCAGTCCGAGTTCCACCGGATTCATTTCCACCACCAGTCCTAGTCCGAGTCCACTATTTAGTTACTCTATTTTGGATTTTGAGATCACGCCATACTCCGAGTCGTGATAGTGTAGGAGTCCCGAACTGTCGTGCTACCCGCAAGAAAATTCTGGCTAGGCAGTTTTTAGGCTATTTGTAGACTTTTTTGAAAAAAATTTGTTGCGGAGCAAAAAAAAGAGGAAAAAAGTGCAAAAAAGGTGAAAAAAATGAAAAAAATTCATAGTGTGCTCCTCCCTTGATTACGTGCCGCGCCGTGATTTTGTTAGTGTTCTAGGCTCGCGTCTCTAGCACGGTCTAGCCTAGGACCAGCACAGTACCGTTGTTCAGCTTTTATTGAACTTTGCATCTCTGAATTAATTATTGCTGACCCTTTTTGCTACCATACTATAAGCCTTCCCAGCTCCACATACATCTACGTCGTGCGTTTGACTCTCCCCGCTCTATCCAAGCTTTTAGAGTTTTGACTACAACGGTTGCCGATCACCACCTGCAGCTGGGTAAGAACTGGTAAGAATTTGAGATTCGCTTGACGAATTTGTGACACCCCACCACCACCATATTCCAGTAGTCTGTAGGATCATATTCTTGTCTGTTTCCATTGCTGCTAACTATGGCAGGAACACAAGCCGACGAGATTGACTAGGAGAACATGACGAACAAGGAGCTTCATGATAAGTTTCATCAAATGTTGGGTCAACAGGTGGAAGACGTGATGGCCAGCTTTGGAAAAGCATTGGAGAGGATGGATGACATTAAGAAGAAAATTGACACCAAGTTAGACGCCAAGTTCGATGAATTACTCAAATGTCTCCCACAACCAGTTCTACGCCGCGATACAATAGGGCGAGCACAACATGTTCCTATTGAGCCAGGACAAAATTTTGGTGCCGCTGCTACTGCTGTTGGTGCTTCTGTAGCTCCTCCTGCTACCGCAGAGGTGGAGGAGTATTACGAGGATGAGGTTGATCAAAATCAGAACTACGTGCAGCCACCAGCACCACCACCAGCAGGTCGACCTCATGTATATATTCACAACGGTAGGCCTGTACCACCACCTTAGGTACGAGATAATGACCATATTCCTAAATTGAAATTGAATATTCCACCATTTGAGGATAGGTATGTTCCTGATATATATCTTACTTGGGAGTTAGAAACTGAACAACGTTTTACATGTTTACAATATCCCGAGGAGAGACGGGTTGCTGTTGTTGTTTGTGCTTTCACTAGTTTTGCATGTGTATGGTGGTCTGAACATTGTAGATTATATCCTATTCCAACTACTTGGGCTGCTTTGAAAACTGCTATGCGTACTCGTTGGGTTCCACCATATTATCAATGTGAATTGCTTCAAAAATTGCAGCGTTTAAGACAAGGGAAAAATTCTGTAGAAGAATATTATCAGGAATTACAAACTGGCATGATTAGATGTGGTATTGTTGAGGAGAATGAAGCTATGCTAGCACGTTTTATGGGTGGATTAAATAGAGAGATTCAGACCATTCTAGAGTATAAGGAGTATACTTATATCACTCGTTTATTCCATCTTGCTTGTAAAGCTGAACGTGAAGTGCAAGATCGACAAGCATTGGCGCGAACTAACTTTTCTACAGGCCGACCTTCATCATGGACACCGCGTGCATCTTCTACTTCAACTGCACCAGCACCTCCATCAAGTGCCACCTCCAGCCGTGATACAAGAAAGGAGGCACAACAACCATTATCTGCCAAGAGCGCACCTGCTGGTCCTGCACAGAGTTCTTCTTCTTCCATGGCATCAACAGGGCACACAAGTGATATTATTTGTCATTGTTGTAAGGAAAGAGGTCATTATGCGAGAGAATGCAAATCTTAGCGTGTGATGGTTGCTACTAAGGATGGTGGGTATGAGTCCGCTAGTGACTATGATGAGGAGACTTTGGCTCTTATTACACGTGAAGAAATGGTGGAGATGATTCTGATCATGGTACACAATACATGGCTCCTGAAGACGCTAACATGTATGAATGTTTAGTTGCTCAACGTGTTTTGAGTGTGCAGGTCACACAAGCTGAGCAAAATCAGAGGCACAATTTGTTCCATACAAAGGGCGTTGTGAAGGAACGTTTTGTGCGCGTCATCATAGACGGAGGGAGCTGCAACAACTTGGCTAGCATGGAGATGGTGGAGAAGCTATCTCTAACCACAAGACCACAATCACATCCTTACTACATCCAATGGTTCAACAACAGCGGCAAGGTTAAGGTAACACGTACTGTTCGTGTGCATTTTAGTATCTCTACATATGTTGATTATGTTGATTGTGATTTGGTACCTATGCAAGCATGTTCCTTATTACTTGGTCGACCATGGCAATTTGATAAAATATCTGTACACCATGGTAGAAACAATCAGTATACTCTTGTTCATAAGGATAAAAATATTACTTTGCTTCCTATGACTCCTGATTCCATTTTGAAAGATGATATTAATAGAGCTAATAAAGCAAAACAGGATAAAAATAAGAGTGAAAATCAGATTGTGGCAAAAGAATTTGAGCAACAAATGAAGCCTAATAGTAAACCATCTAGTGTTGCTTCTGAAATTAAATTGAAAAGTGCATGTTTACTTGCCACTAAATCTGATATTGATGAGATAGATTTCAGCAAATCTGTTTGCTATGCTTTTGTGTGCAAAGAGGCATTATTTTCATTCGAGGACGTGCTTTCCTCTTTGCCTCCTATTGTCATTAACATTTTGCAGGAGTTCACTAACGAATTTCCACAAGACGTGCCACCGGGATTACCTCCCATTCGAGGGATTGAGCATCAGATTGACTTAATTCCTGGTGCATCATTACCCAACCGTGCACCATATTGTACCAATCCAGAGGAGAGAAAGGAGATTATGCGTCAAGTACATGAGCTGCTCGACAAAGGTTATATACACGAATCCCTTAGTCCTTGTGCTGTTCCTATTATTCTAGTGCCGAAAAAGGATGGTACATCATGTATGTGTGTTGATTGTAGAGGCATTAATAATATTACTATTCGTTATTATCATCCTATTCCTAGGCTAGATGATATGCTTGATGAATCGAGTGGCTCTACAATATTCTCCAAAGTTGATTTGCGTAGTGGATACCATCAAATTCGTATGAAATTGGGAGATGAATGGAAAACAACTTTTAAAACTAAGTTTGGATTATATGAATGGTTAGTCATGCCTTTTGGGTTAACTAATGCACCTAGTACTTTCATGAGATTAATGAACAAAGTTTTACATGCTTTCATTGGACGATTTGTGGTAGTTTACTTTGATGACATATTGATTTATAGCAGATCTTTGGAAGAACATTTGGAACATTTATGTGTTGTTTTTATTGCTCTACATGATGCACGTTTGTTTGGTAACCTTGGGAAGTGCACCTTTTGCACCGACCGAGTGTCTTTTCTTGGCTATGTTGTTACTCCACAGGGAATTGAAGTTGATAAAGCCAAGATTGAAGCTATTGAGAGTTGGCCGCAGCCCAAAACCGTCACATAAGTGAGGAGTTTTCTTGGCCTCGCTGGATTCTATAGGCGTTTTGTGAGAGATTTTAGCACCATTGCTGCACCTCTCAATGAGCTTACAAAGAAGAATGTGCCTTTTGTTTGGGGTACCGCACAGGAAGAAGCCTTCACGGTGTTGAAAGATAAGTTGACACATGCTCCTTTACTCCAACTTCCTGATTTTAATAAGACATTTGAGCTTGAATGTGATGCTAGTGGATTTGGATTAGGAGGTGTGTTATTACAAGATGGCAAACCTGTTGCATACTTTTCTGAAAAGTTGAGTGGGCCTAGTCTGAATTATTCTACTTATGATAAAGAATTATATGCTCTTGTTCAGACTTTAGAAACATGGCAGCATTATTTATGGCCCAAAGAATTTGTTATACATTCTGATCATGAATCTTTGAAACATATTAAAAGTCAAGCTAAACTGAATCGTAGACATGCTAAATGGGTTGAATTCATTGAGACTTTTCCTTATGTCATTAAACACAAGAAGGGTAAAGAAAATGTTATTGCTGATGCATTGTCTCGTCGCTATACTATGCTTTCACAACTTGACTTCAAAATATTTGGTTTGGAGACCATCAAAGATCAATATGTGCATGATGCTGATTTTAAAGATGTATTGCAGAATTGTAAAGAAGGAAGAACATGGAACAAGTTCGTCGTTAATGATGGATTTGTGTTCCGTGCTAACAAGCTATGCATTCCAGCTAGCTCCATTCGTCTTTTGTTGTTGCCGGAGGCGCATGGAGGAGGATTAATGGGACACTATGGCGTGAAGAAGACGGAGGACGTACTCGCTACACATTTCTTTTGGCCAAAGATGAGACGGGATGTTGAGCGCTTTGTTGCTCGTTGCACTACATGTCAAAAAGCTAAGTCATGACTCAATCCTCATGATTTATATATGCATTTGCCTATACCTAGTGTTCCCTGGGAGGATATATCTATGGACTTTGTTTTAGGTTTACCTCGAACAAAGAAGGGGAGGGATAGCATATTTGTTGTCGTGGATAGATTCTCGAAAATGGCACACTTTATACCATGTCATAAAAGCGATGATGCTGTTAATGTTGCTGATTTGTTCTTTCGTGAAATTATTCGCTTGCATGGTGTGCCAAATACTATTGTTTCAGATCGTGATACTAAATTTCTTAGCCACTTTTGGAGATGTTTATGGGCTAAAAGTTGGGGACTAAACTGCTTTTTAGTACTACTTGTCACCCCCAAACTGATGGACAAACTGAAGTAGTCAACAGAACATTGTCTACTATGCTTAGGGCTATTTTGAAGAATAATCAGAAAATGTGGGAAGAATGTTTGCCTCATATTGAATTTGCTTATAATCGTTCATTGCATTCTACTACTAAGATGTGCCCTTCTGAAATTGTGTATGGTTTGCTACCTCGTGCACCTATTGATTTGTTGCCTCTTCCATCTTCGGAGAAGGTTAATTTTGATGCTAAACAACGTGCATAATTGATTTTAAAAATGCATGAGTTAACTAAGGAAAACATTGAGCGTATGAATGCTAAATATAAACTTGCTGGAGATAAGGGTAGAAAACATGTTGTGTTTGCACCTGGAGATCTTGTTTGGTTACATTTGCATAAGGATAGATTTCCTGATTTGCGCAAAACAAAGCTAATGCCATGTGCTGATGGCCCTTTTAAGGTTTTAGAGAAAAATAAATGATAATGCATATAAACTTGAGCTACCTGCAGATTTTGGGGTTAGTCCCACTTTTAACATTGCAGATTTGAAGCCTTATTTGGGTGAGGAAGATGAACTTCCGTCAAGGACGACTTCATTTCAAGAAGGGGAGGATGATGAGGACATCAATACCATTGTTACACCCACAGCCCCTGCTGCTATACATACTGGACCAATTACTAGAGCTCGCGCACGCCAATTAAATTACCAGGTACTTTCGTTTCTTGGTAATGATTCTAATGTTCATGAGAATATGATGCTGCCTAAATTGGATACATTTTTTTTTGCTTACAAATGAAGGGCCTAGGTTGGAAAAGGATGAAAATTAGAGCAAGAACAAGCATGGAGATGATGGCATGCGCAAGGGGAACAAGAACGGAGTTACAAGTGATGATTTCAGGACGTTGAAGCCACCATAATGAGTGCATGAAGCCTTGGACGAAATATACAAGATGATACTTCATAACTTTTTTCCAGAGGCTATTCTAGGTGATGCGTCACCTTATTGTTGGGCCAGGCCCATGTATTTTCGAAATACTTGAGTATAGGCTGTTTTTAGAGTCCGTATGTGTGGGGAAACAAGAGATAGGGTTGGTTTTGGACACCTTCCCCAAGGGCCACGAAATTCCCCCCTCTTCCTCCATATATACAACCCTTAAGGCGTCGTTTAGACTTTGGGTTTTGTTCAGATTATATTTCGCCATAGCTGCAACTTCGCATACTTTGTTTGTGTTCAACGACCAGACCAAGACATCACAGAACCCCATCTTGATCAATAAAGTTTTCATCTTGTATTCGCAATATCCAGATTGCAATCTCAGTTTCTTGCTTGTTCTTCATTTGCTCGCAGGAAACAAACCCTCGTGGTCAGGTTGATCGTGCTCCGGCGTGGTCAATAACCCCTCAGAAGTTGGTTTAGCGATTGCTAAGGCGCGATGTCACGCACATTCGTAGTCGGCTCGTCAAGGTCGACTCCCACAGAAAACGATAGCCACCATCTCATCAAAAGACGGGACACCTTTGCTTCTATCACCATGGATTATACGCACTCTCACCCTTCCACCATTGCTAGCCTCTCTTGTGCCATGCAACTTTCGCCGGTACCATACACCCACCATATACCTTCCTTAAACCAGCCACCATACGTACCTATTATGGCATTTCCATAGCCATTCCAAGATATATTGCCATGCAACTTTCCACCGTTCTGTTTATTATGACACGCTCCATCATTGTCATATTGCATTTGCATGATCATGTAGTTGACATCGTATTTGTGGCAAAGCCACCTTTATAATACTTTCATACATGTCTCTCTTGATTCATTGCATATCCCGGTACACCGCTGGAGGCATTCACATAGAGTCATATTTTGTTCTAAGCATTGAGTTGTAAGTAAATAAAAGTGTGATGATCTTCATTATTAGAGCATTGTCCCAAGTGAAGAAAGGATGGTGGAGACTATGATTCCCCCACAAGTCGGGATGAGACTTCGGAATTTATGAAAAATAAAAGAGGCCAAAGAAGCCCAAATAAAAAAAGAGGCCAAAGAAGCCCACCAAAAAATGAGATAAAAAGAGAGAAGGGACAATGTTACTATCCTTTTACCACACTTGTGCTCCAAAGTAGCACCATGATCTTCATGATAGAGAGTCTCCTATGTTGTCACTTTCATATACTAGTGGGAATTTTTCATTATACAACTTGGCTTGTATATTCCAATGATGGGCTTGCTCAAAACGCCCTAGGTCTTCGTGAGCAAGCAAGTTGGATGCACACCCACTTAGTTCCTTTTGTTGAGCTCTCATACACTTGTAGCTCTAGTGCATCCATTGCATGGCAATCCCTACTCACTCACATTGATATCTATTGATGGGCATCTCCATAGCCCGTTGATACGCCTAGTTGATGTGAGACTATCTTCTCCTTTTTTGTCTTCTCCACAACCACCATTCTCTTCCACATATAGTGCTATGTCGATGGCTCACGCTCATGTATTGCATGAAAATTGAAAAAGTTTGAGAACATCAAAAGTATGAAACAATTTCTTGGCTTGTCATTGGGGTTGTGCATGATTTAAATATTTTGTGTGATGAAGATAGAGCATAGCCAGACTATATGATTTTGTAGGGACAGCTTTCTTTAGCCATGTTATTTTGAGAAGACATGATTGCTTTGTTAGTATGCTTGAATTATTATAGTTTTCATGTCAATATTAAACTTTTGTCTTGAATCTTATGGATCTGAACATTCATGCCAAATAAAGAAAATTACATTGAGAATGTATGTTAGGTAGCATTTCACATCTCTATTTTTATCATTTACCTAAGCGAGGACGAGTAGGAATTAAGCTTGGGGATGCTTGATACGTCTCCAATGTATCTATAATTTTTGATTGTTCCATGCTATTATATTATCTGATAGAGGCAAAGGTGTCCCGTCTTTCGATGAGATGGTGGCTATCGTTTTCTGTGGGAGTCGACCTTGACGATCCGACTACGAACGTGCGTGACGTCACGCCTTAGCAACCGCTAAACCAATTTCCGAGGGGTTATTGACCACGCCGGAGCATGATCAACCTGACCACGAGGGTCTGTTTCCTGTGAGCAAACGAAGAACAAGCAAGAAACTGAGATTGCAATCTAGATATTGCGAATATAAGATGAAAGCATTATTGATCAAGATGGGGTTCTGTGACGTCTTGGTCTGGTCGTTGAACACAAACGAAGTACGCGAAGTTGCAGCTATGGCGAACTTTAATCTAAACAAAACCCAAAGTCTAAACGACGCCCTAAGGGCTGTATATATGGAGGAAGAGGGGGGAATTCCGTGGCCCTTGAGGGAGGGGTCTGAAACCAACCCTAACTCTTGTTTCCCCACACATACGGACTGTAAAAATAGCCTATAATCAAGTATTTCGAAATTACATGGGCCTGGCCCAATAATAAGGTGACGCAACACCTAGAATAGCCTCTGGACGAAAATTATGAAGTAGCATCTTGTACATTTTGTCCAAGGCTTCATGCACTCATTACGGTGGCTTCCACGTCCTGAAATGATCACTTGTAACTCTGTTCTTGTTCCCCTTGCGCATGCCATCATCTCCATGCTTGTTCTTGCTCCAATGTTCATCCTTCTCAAAGCTAGGCCCTTCATTTGTAAGCAAAACAAATGTATCCAATTTAGGCAGCATCATATTCTCATGAACATTAGAATCATTACCAAGAAACGCAAGTACCTGGTAATTTAATTGGTGCGCGCGAGCTCTAGTAATTGGTCCAGTATGTATAGCAGCAGGGGCTGTGGGTGTAACAATGGTATTGATGTCCACATCATCCTCCCCTTCTTGAAATGAAGTCGTCCTCGACGGAAGCTCATCTTCCTCACCAAAATAAGGCTTCAAATCTGCAATGTTAAAAGTGGCACTAACCCCAAAATCTGCAGGCAACTCAAGTTTATATGCATTATCATTAAATTTCTCTAACACCTTAAAAGGACCATCAGCACGTGGCATTAGCTTTGATTTGCGCAAATCAGGAAATCTTTCCTGACGCAAATGTAACCAGACAAGATCTCCAGGTGCGAACATAACATGTTTTCTACTCTTATCTCCAGCAAGTTTATATTTAGCATTCATACGCTCAATGTTTTCCTTAGTTACCTCATGCATTTTTAAGATCAATTCAACACGTTGTTTAGCATCAAAATTAACCTTCTCAAAGATGGAAGAGGCAACAAATCAATAGGTGCACGAGGTAGGAAACCATACACAATTTCAAAAGGGCACATCTTAGTAGTAGAATGCAATGAACGATTATAAGCAAATTCAATATGAGGCAAGCATTCTTCCCACATTTTCTTGTTATTCTTCAAAACAGCCCTAAGCATAGTAGACAAAGTTCTATTGACTACTTCAGTTTGTCCATCAGTTTGAGGATGACATGTAGTACTAAAAAGTACTTTAGTCCCCAACTTAGCCCATAAACATCTCCAAAAGTGGCTAAGAAATTTAGTATCACGATCTGAAACAATTGTATTTGGCACATCATGCAAGCGAATAATTTCACGACAGAACAAATCAGCAACATTAGTAGCATCATCGCTTTTATGACATGGTATAAAATGTGCCATTTTCGAAAATCTATCCATGAAAACAAATATACTATCCCTCCCCATCTTTGTTCGAGGTAAACCTATAACAAAGTCCATAGATATATCCTCCCAAGGAACACTAGGTACATGCAAAGGCATATATAAACCATGAGGATTGAGTCGTGACTTAGCTTTTTAACATGTAGTGCAGCGAGCAACAAAACGCTCAACATCCCGTCTCATCTTTGGCCAAAAGAAATGTGTAGCAAGTACGTCCTCCGTCTTCTTCACGCCAAAGTGTCCCATTAATCCTCCTCCATGCGCTTCCTGCAACAACAAAAGACGAATGGAGCTAGCTGGAATGCATAGCTTGTTAGCACGGAACCCAAAGCCATCATTAAGAATGAACTTGTTCCATGTTCTTCCTTCTTTACAATTCTGCAATACATCTATAAAATCAGCATCATGCACATATCGATCTTTGATGGTCTCCAAACCAAATATTTTGAAGTCAAGTTGTGAAAGCATAGTATAGCGACGAGACAATGCATCAACAATAACATTTTCTTTACCCTTCTTGTGTTTAATAACATAAGGGAAAGTCTCAATGAATTCAAACCATTTAGCATGTCTACGATTCAGTTTAGCTTGACTTTTAATATGTTTCAAAGATTCATGATCAGAATGTATAACAAATTCTTTGGGCCATAAATAATGCTACCATGTCTCTAAAGTCCGAACAAGAGCATATAATTCTTTATCATAAGTAGAATAATTCAGACTAGGACCACTCAATCTTTTAGAAAAGTATGCAACAGGTTTGCCATCTTGTAATAACACACCTCCTAATCCAATTCCACTAGCATCACATTCAAGCTCAAATGTCTTATTAAAATCAGGAAGTTGGAGTAAAGGAGCATGTGTCAACTTATCTTTCAACACCGTGAAGGCTTCTTCCTGTGCGGTACCCCAAACAAAAGGCACATCCTTCTTTGTAAGCTCATTGAGAGGTGCAGCAATGCTGCTAAAATCTCTCACAAAACGCCTATAGAATCCAGCGAGGCCAAGAAAACTCCTCACTTGTGTGACCGTTTTGGGCAGCGGCCAACTCTCAATAGCTTCAATCTTGGCTTTATCAACTTCAATTCCCTGTGGGGTAACAACATAGCCAAGAAAAGACACTCGGTCGGTGCAAAAGGTGCACTTCCCAAGGTTACCAAACAAATGTGCATCACGTAGAGCAATAAAAACAACACGTAAATGTTCCAAATGTTCTTCCAAAGATCTGCTATAAATCAATATGTCATCAAAGTAAACTAACACAAATCGTCCAATGAAAGCACGTAAAACTTTGTTCATTAATCGCATGAAAGTACTAGGTGCATTAGTTAACCCAAAAGGCATGACTAACCACTCATATAATCCAAACTTAGTTTTAAATGCCTGTTTTCCATTCATCTCCCAATTTCATATGAATTTGATGGTATCCACTATGCAAATCAACTTTGGAGAATATTGTAGAGCCACTCAATTCATCAAGCATATCATCTAGCCTAGGAATAGGATGACGATAACGAATAGTAATATTATTAATGCCTCTACAATCAACACACATACGTGATGTACCATCCTTTTTCGGCACTAGAATAATAGGAACAACACAAGGACTAAGGGATTCTCGTATATAACCTTTGTCGAGCAGCTCCTGTACTTGACGCATTATCTCCTTCGTCTCCCCTGGATTGGTACGGTATGGTGCACGGTTGGGTAATGATGCACTGGGAGTTAAGTCAATCTGATGCTGAATCCCTCGAATGGGAGGTAATCACAGTGGCACGTCATGTGGAAAGACGTCAGCAAACTCATGGAAAATGTTAGTGATAGCAGGAGGCAAAGAGGAAGGTACGTACTCAAATGAAAATAATGCCTCTTTGCACACAAAAGCATAGCAAACAGATTTGCTGAAATCTAGCTCATCAATATCAGATTTAGTGGCAAGTAAACATGCACTTTTCAATTTAATTTCAGAAGCAACACTAGATGGTTTACTATTAGGCTTCATTTGTTGCTCAAATTCTTTTGCCACAATCTGATTTTCACTCTTAGTTTTCTCCTGTTTTGCTTTATTAGCTCTATTAATATCATCTTTCAGAATGGAATCAGGAGTCATAGGAATCAAAGTAATATTTTTATCCTTATGAACAAGAGTATATTGATTGTTTCTACCATGGTGTATAGAATTTCTATCAAATTGCCATGGTCGACCAAGTAATAAGGAACATGCTTGCATAGGTACCACATCACAATCAACATAATCAGCATATGTAGAGATACCAAAATGCACATGAACAGTACGTGTTACCTTAACCTTGCCGCTGTTGTTGAACCATTGGATGTAGTAAGGATGTGGATGTGGTCTTGTGGTTATAGATAGCTTCTCCACCATCTCCATGCTAGCCAAGTTGTTGCAGCTCCCTCCGTCTATGATGACGCGCACAGAACGTTCCTTCACAACGCCCTTTGTATGGAACAAATTGTGCCTCTGATTTTGCTCAGCTTGTGTGACCTGCACACTCAAAACACGTTGAGCAAATAAACATTCATACATGTGAGCGTCTTTCGGAGCCATGTATTGCGTACCATGATCAGAATCATCTCCACCATGTTCTTCACGTGTAATAAGAGCCAAAGTCTCCTCATCATAGTCACTAGCGGACTCATACCCACCATCCTCAGTAGCAATCATCACATGCTGAGATTTGCATTCTCTCGCATAATGACCTCTTCCCTTACAACGACGACAAATAATATCACTTGTGTGCCCTATTGATGCCATTGAAGAAGAACTCTGTGCAGGCCCGGCAGGTGCGCTCTTGGCAGATAATGGTGGTTGTGCCTGCTTTCTTGTATCACGGCTGGAGGTGGCACCTGATGGAGGTGCTGGTGCAGTTGAAGTAGAAGATGCTCGCGGTGTCCAAGATGAAGGTTGGCCTATAGAAAAGTTAGTTCGCGCCAATGCTTGTCGGTCCCGCACTTCACATTCAGCTTTACAAGCAAGATGGAATAAACGAGTGATATTAGTATACTCCTTATACTCTAGAATGGTCTGAATCTCTCTATTTAATCCACCCATAAAACGTGCCAGCATAGCTTCATTCTCCTCAACAATACCACATCTAATCATGCCAGTTTGTAATTCCTGATAATATTCTTCTACATAATTTTTCCCTTGTCTTAAACGCTGCAATTTTTGAAGCAATTCACGTTGATAATATGGTGGAACGCAACGAGTACGCATAACAGGTTTTAAAGCAGCCCAAGTAGTTGGAATAGGATATAATCTACAATGTTTAGACCACCATACACATGCAAAACTAGTGAAAGCACAAACAGTAGCAGCAACCCGTCTCTCCTCGGGATATTGTAAACATGTTAAACATTGTTCAGTTTCTAACTCCCAAGTAAGATATATATCAGGAACATATCTACCCTCAAATGGTGGAATATTCAATTTCAGTTTAGGAATATGGTCATTATCTCATACCTGAGGTGGTGGTGCAGGCCTACTGTTGCGAATATATACCTGAGGTCGACCTGCTGGTGGTGGTGCTGGTGGCTGCACGTAGTTCTGATTTTGATCAACCTCATCCTTGTAATAGTCTTCCACCTCTGCAGTAGCAGGAGGAGCTACAGAAGCACCAACAGCAGTAGCAGCGGCACCAGAATTTTGTCCTGGCTCAATAGGAACACGTTGTGCTTGCCCTACTGTATCGCGGCATAGAACTGGTTGTGGGAGACATTTGAGTAATTCATCGAACTTGGCGTCCAACTTGGTGTCAATTGTCTTCTCAATGTCATCCATCCTATCCAATGCATTTCCAAAGCTGGCCATCACGTCTTCCACCTGTTGACCCAACATTTGATGAAACTTATCATGAAGCTCCTTGTTCGTCATGTTCTCCCAGTCAATCTCGCCGGCTTGTGTTCCTGCCATAGTTAGCAGCAATAGAAATAGACAAGAATATGATCCTACAGACTACTGGAATATGGTGGTGGTGGGGTGTCATAAATTTTTCAAGCGAATCACAAATTCCTACCAGTTCTTACCCAACAGCAGGTGGTGATCGGCGACCGTTGTAGTCAAAACTCTCAAAGCTTGGATAGAGCGATTACCAGGGAGAGTCAAATGCATGACGTAGATGTATGTGGAGCTGGGAAGGCTTATAATATGGTAGCAAAAAGGGTCAGCAATAATCAATTCAGAGATGCAAAGTTGAATAAACGCTCAACGACGGTACTGTGCTGGTCCTAGGCTAGACCGTGCTAGAGACGTGAGCCTAGAACACTAACGAAATCACGACGCAACACGTAATCAAGGGAAGAGTACACTCTGATTTTTTTTCACTTTTTTTACACTTTTCCCCTCTTTTCTTTGCTCCGCAACATTTTTTTAGAAAAAGTCTACAAATGGCCTAAAAACTGCCTAGCCAGAATTTTCCAGACTTAGTTTTTTTAAACTGGAACTATTTTTTCTACTGCGGGTACCACGACAGTTCGGGAGTCCTACTCTGACAGTTCGAGAGTCCTACTCTGTCACGACTCGGAGTATGGCGTGATCTCGAAATGCAAAACAGAGTAACAAAATACTGGACTCGGACTAGGACTGGTGGCAAAGATGAATCTGGTGGAACTCGGACTGGTGGCGGAGATGAATCTGATGGAACTCAGACTGGTGGCGGATATATGTTGTAGGTGGACTCGGATTGGCGTGATGGCAGCGGATATGTGGTGGCGTATATGGACTAGGATTGGCGGTGAATATGTGGTGGTGGTATATGGCAGCGACGATGAAGTTCGTGCGGTGGTGGTATATGGCAGCAACAATGATGATGATGCAGTGGTGATATATGGCAGCGATGATGAAGTTGATGAGACGTGACAACCTGTGAACAGAACTCGAAACTCTAAAGGACTAGACGCTAAGACCAGCAACTTGACACGACGATGCAACCGCAAATTCATCAAAGCAAATACATAAGAGATTATGCAAAGGCTCAGATTGGTTCGGATAGGATGAACTAACCCTATTTTTTTTGGCTTTTTCGTGGACTATAGGTATGAAGAAAAGACTCGATCTAAACTACGAAAAACTGTAAAATCTCACCGAGCAACCTGAAAATCTGATACCACTTGATAGAGGCAAAGGTGTCCCGTCTTTCGATGAGATGGTGGCTATCGTTTTCTATGGGAGTCAACCTTGATGATCCGACTACGAACGTGCGTGACATCGCGCCTTAGCAATCGCTAAACCAACTTCCGAGGGGTTATTGACCACGGCGGAGCACGATCAACCTGACCATGAGGGTCTGTTTCCTGCGAGCAAACGAAGAACAAGCAAGAAACTGAGATTGCAATCTGGATATTGCGATTATAAGATGAAAGCTTTATTGATCAAGATGGGGTTCTGTGATGTCTTGGTCTGGTCGTTGAACACAAACGAAGTACGCGAAGTTGCAGCTATGGCGAACTTTAATCTAAACAAAACCCAAAGTCTAAACGACGCCCTAAGGGCTGTATATATGGAGGAAGAGGGGGGGAATTTCGTGGCCCTTGAGGGAGGGGTCCGAAACCAACCCTAACTCTTGTTTCCCCACACATACGGACTCTAAAAATAGCCTATAATCAAGTATTTCGAAACTACGTGGGTCTGGCCCAATAATAAGGTGACGCAGCACCTAGAATAGCCTCTGGACGAAAATTATGAAGTAGCATCTTGTATATTTCGTCCAAGGCTTCATGCACTCATTACGGTGGCTTCCACGTCCTGAAATCATCACTTGTAACTCCGTTCTTGTTCCCCTTGCGCATGCCATCATCTCCATGCTTGTTCTTTCTCCAATGTTCATCCTTCTCAAATCTAGGCCCTTCATTTGTAAGAAAAACAAATGTATCCAATTTAGGCAGCATCATATTCTCATGAACATTAGAATCATTAGCAAGAAACGAAAGTACCTGGTAATTTAATTGGTGTGCGTGAGCTCTAGTAATTGGTCCAGTATGTGTAGCAGCAGGGGCTGTGGGTGTAACAATGGTATTGATGTCCTCATCATTATCTATTTTGGATGTTTAATGGGATTTACTATACACTTTTATATTACTTTTGGTACTAACCTATTAACCGGAGGCCCAACCCAAATTGTTGTTTTCTTTCCTATTTCAGTGTTTCGAAGAAAAGGAATATCAAACGGAGTTCAAACGGAATGAAACCTGTGGGGCAGTTATTTTTGGAACGAACGCAATCCAGGAGACTTGGAGTAGACGTTAGGGAAGCTTTGAGGAAGCCACGGGGGCCCAGGGCGCGCCCCCACCCTCATGGTCCCCTCGTGGCTTCCCTGACCGACTTCTTTCACCTATATATATCCATATACCCCGAAAACACCCAGGAACACAATAGATCAGGAGTTTCGCTGCCGCAAGCCTATGTAACCACCAAAAACCTCTCGGGAGCCTGTTCCGACACCCTGCCTGAGGGGGGGATCCCTCACCGGTGGCCATCTTCATCATCTCGGCGCTCTCCATGACGAGGAGGGAGTAGTTCACCCTCGGGGCTGAGGGTATGTACTAGTAGCTATGTGTTTGATCTCTCTCTCTCTCTCTCTCTCTCTCTCTCTGTCTCTCTCTCTCTCTGTCTCTCTCTCTCTGTCTCTCTCTCCCTCTCTCTCCCTCTCTCTCTCTCTCGTGTTCTTGTATCGTGATCCTTGCTATTATAGTTGGATCTTATGATGTTTCTCCCCCTCTACTCTCTTGTAATGGATTGAGTTTTCCCTTTGAAGTTATCTTATCGGATTGAGTCTTTAAGGATTTGAGAACACGTGATGTATGTCTTGCATGTGCTTATCTGTGGTGACAATGGGATATCACGTGATCTACTTGATGTATGTTTTGGTGATCAACTTGTGGGTTCAGTGACCTTGTGAACTTATGCATAGGGGTTGGTACACATTTTCGTCTTGACTCTTCGGTAGAAACTTTGGGACACTCTTTGAAGTACTTTGTGTTGGTTTGAATAGATGAATCTGAGATTGTGTGATGCATATCGTATAATCATACCCACGGATACTTGAGGTGACATTGGAGTATCTAGGTGACATTAGGGTTTTGGTTGATTTGTGTCTTGAGGTGTTATTCTAGTACGAACTCTATGATAGATCAAACGGAAAGAATAGCTTCATGTTATTTTACTACGGACTCTTGAATAGATCGATCAGAAAGTATAACTTTAAGGTGGTTTCGTACCCTGCAATAATCTCTTCGTTTGTTTTTCGCTATTAGTGACTTTGGAGTGATTCTTTGTTGCATGTTGAGGGATAGTTATATGATCGAGTTATGTTATTATTGTTGAGAGAACTTGCACTAGTGAAAGTATGAACCCTAGGCCTTGTTTCCTAGCATTGCAATATCGTTTACGCTCACTTTTATCGCTTGCTACCTTGCTGTTTTTATATTTTCAGATTACAAATACCTATATCTACCATCCATATTGCACTTGTATCACCATCTCTTCGCCGAACTAGTGCACCTATACAATTTACCATTGTATTGGGTGTGTTGGGGACACAAGAGACTCTTCGCTATTTGGTTGCCGGGTTGTTTGAGAGAGACCATCTTCATCCCACGCCTCCCACAGATTGATAAACCTTAGGTCATCCACTTGAGGGAAATTTGCTACTGTCCTACAAACCTTTGCACTTGGAGGCCCAACAATGTCTACAAGGAGAAGGTTGCATAGTAGACATCAGTGTGATCTTTTAGAAAGAATTAAACACAACTCTAAAGACTAGGAACTCGACGAAGGTAAGGAGTCGGGTATTATGCTTAAGTATGATTGTGTTGAATCTTTTATGAATACCGATGCTTTTCAAAAGTTTAGCACTAAATATGGACTCGACTCTGAGACAGTAGCCTCCTTTTGTGAATCATTTGCTTCTCATGTTGATCTCCCTCAGGAGAAGTGGTTTAAATATCACCCACCTATTAAAGAAGAAATTAAAGAACCGGTAATAGCTAAAGATGAAACTATTATCTATAATGTTGATCCAGTTGTTCCTACTGCTTATATTAAAAAACCACCTTTCCTGTTAAGATTAAGGAACATGCTAGAGTTTCAACTGTGGTTAATAAAAGCTATATTAAAACACCCAAGCCTGTTGAACAAATCAAGGTAGAACCTAGTGTTGCTATGGTTAAAGATCTCCTGGTAGAAAATATAGATGGGCATGTTATTTACTTCTGTGATGAAGCTGCTAGAATTGCCAGACCCTATGAAAAAGATAAACATAGACCCGTTGTTGGCATGCTTGTTGTCTTGGTCAAAACAGGAGATCACTTTTATTATGGTTTATCTCACTTAGGTCCTAGCGTGAGTGCTATTCCTTTTACCTTATACCAAGAAATTATGAATGATATAACACCTGCTGAAATAGAAGACATAGAGGTTACCATTAAACTTTCTAATAGAGACACTATCACACCACTTGGGATTGTTAGAGATATTGAAGTCTTGCGTGGGAAAATAAAATATTATACTAATTTTCTTGTTCTTGGTTCCCCACAAGATGACTTTTGTCCCATTATCTTTGGTAGACCTTTCTTGAACACCGTTAATGCTAAAATAGATTGTGAGAAACAAACCGTCGGTGTAAGTTTTGGTGATGAGTCTCATGAGTTTAATTTTTTCCAAGTTTAGTAGAAAGCATCATAAGAAAGAGTTGCCTAGTAAGGATTAAATAATTGGTCTTGCTTCTATTGCCATTCCTCCTACTAATCCGCTAGAACAATGTAGTGACCAGACCTCAAACAGTCTGATATCTGTGCATTAGTGTCATCCCTGGATCGGTAATGCTACACGCACAGTACTTGAAGGATTTATAATAGAGTAGCAATCACACACTTATTACATCGAATGTCTCAAAACAGAACTTATTACAATAAATATGGCTTAAGGCCATCTAATAACGTTTAACAACGGAAGGCTTGGAAGATAAGCGAGTCCATCAACTCCAACGACATCACTGAGTATAAGACCATGACCTAAGGCACCTTACTCGTCGTCCGTAAAGTCTGTAACATGAAAGTTGCAGCCCGAAAACGGGTCAGCACATGGAATATGCTGGCAATGTAACACATAGAGAGTATTGAACAGAATAATGCTATCACTACATGCATATATGGCTGGTGGAAAGCTCTATGGTTACAGTTTTGCATAAAGCCAATTTTTCCCTACAACAAAGGAATAAATTTTATTTAACTATCATGGTGGTTGTTAAACATTGAGAAGGTCACCCAACTCAATCCCAATTAAGCATCATCATTAGAACCCAACAAATTAAATTAAAGTAACATGATGAGATTCACATAATAATCCAGGTACTAGAAACTCAAAACGTCCATAACCGGGGACACGACTAACCATGATTAGTTTATACACTCTACAGAGGTTTGCGCACTTTTTCCCGCAAGACTCGATCTCCTCCGTTGGAATTCTCGCACTACATGGTGTTTGAGAAACGGATGACCGAGACATAGTCTTTCAGAAGCGTTTGCACCTTACAATGGGTAGACAGTTACACCTACTTTCCCCTACATCTGCTAGTCCACCACTGTAAGAGTTCACACGACTTAATCAACTATGCTAGAGCCCATAGTAGCTTGCGGCTGCACACGGAAGTTTCTAGCATGAATAATCTCATGATCCCTTTGAGCCTGGGTGGCGGTCCATAGGAGAATCGCACGGTACCCCGGGATTTCCAAAAAATACAGGCAACACTAGGTTCCCCAGGTGCCTCAATCCACCCAGATGTGAATTTAAGTTGCCACCTTAAGTAAACCATTAAATTAATAATCTCACATCTGTCATGGATACACTCACCCAATCCACGTCTACTAGCATAGCATAGCGATATAAGCAAACATAGAACTAACTCCCAAAGGTTTGATAATAAACAGGTAATAGGTTCTACCTCATCTACTTCCCCAAAACCCACATGTTAACAGATCCTAATCATGCAATTATTTGAGGATTGATCTAATGCAATAAAACTGGGTAGTAAAGAGGTATGATCAAAGTGTTACTTGCCTTGTTGATGATCTGTGAAACCTAGAGACTCATAGTAGCAAGCGGCGCACTCAGGGTACTCTATCGCAAACAAACAGGCATACAATAAGCACTCATCTAATGCATGGGTAAAACTCAAATAAAATATCTAACCAAAAAGTTCAACTTAAGAACTCCGGTTTGCAAAAATAATCAAGTCAAACGAAGCAACGAAAGTGAAACAGCAAAAGAAACAAGCTTCGTTTACTAATCTGGACCTAAGTCAAATTTGACAGTAGCAAATCTTATTTGAGTTGGTTAAACAGAAAAAGGGTTTCGAGACAAAACTCTAGGCGCTTGAATCGCCTGATTCCGATAAACAAGCGAAAAGTTATACTAGAACGAAAATCGGATCAGAAATCGCGATCAGAAATAATCGCGAAAAATCTGAGAAAAAGAAAAGCGGACAAACAGGCTAACGAACGAACGTTCGTTGTCTGCGGCTAAACGACAAAAGACGTTCGTTAAAACGAACGTACAGACGAACGTCCGTGAAATAAAAAAAGGGAAAAAACTAAACCGATCTATATAAAAAAATAAACCACGGTTCCTACAGAAAAACCAACGGTTTTCCGAAGAAAACTGGCGACGGCGCGGGTGCTACCTCCGGCGGTGGCGGACTCCGGCGAGGTTGGCCGCAGCGATCGGCGGCGGCGCGGCTCGGCGGCGGCGGGCGGCTCCGGTACGGGGCGCTGGCTGTGGCGGCGGCGCGCGGGGTGCGGCAGCGGCGACGCGGCTCGGTTAGGGTTAGGGTTTGCGGGGTGAGGCGGGCTGGGGTGGGCCGGCGGGGTGGGGCAGCTTTTAAAGCCGTGCGGTGGACGAGTCCGGGTCGCCCACGGCGGCCTGAGTCGGTTCGTTTGTTTTTTAAACAATTCGGACATGTAGAAAAAGAAAGAAAAGAAATACTAAACGGACTCCAAAAATCCCAAAAAAAAATTTCCCCGTCCTCTAAAAATAATCCGGACAAGATGAACATTTATTTGGGCCTAAAATGCAATTTTGAAAAATGCACATTTTTCCTAAATTCAAATAAAATAGCAATAAACTCCGAAATAAAACCTTATTTGATTTTATTATTAAATCCTCAATATTTCTTTATTTTGGGAAAGTCATTTTATTCACTCTCTTTTATTTTTGTATAAGAAATATTTGAATATAAAATAATTAAAATCAAATGATCCTATTATCAAAATTTGAGAAAACTCAAATATGAAAATAACGAAATCTCCAACTCTCTCCGTGGGTCCTTGAGTTGCCTGAAATTTCTAGGATCAAGTCAAAATGCAATAAAATATGATATGCAAAGATGATCTAATGTATAACATTCCAAATTGAAAATTTGGGATGTTACATACCTACCCCCCTTAAGATGAATCTCGCCCTCGAGATTCGGGTTGGCTAGAAAATAGGTGAGGGCCGTCCTTCAGTAGGTCTTCCTCTTGCTCCCAGGTGGCTTCATCCTCGGTATGGTGGCTGCACTGAACTTTGCCAAACTTGATAACCTTGCTGCGCGTGACTCGGCTGGCAAATTCGAGAATCTTAACTGGTTTCTCCTCATAGGTCAAATCACTATCCAGCTGTATCGCTTCAAGTGGCACTGTATCTCTCAGCGGTATATCAGCCATCTCCGTGTGGCACTTCTTCAACTGGGAAATGTGGAACACATCATGAACTCCTGACAATCCTTTGGGCAACTCCAACTTGTAGGCAACTTCTCCCATACACTCCAAAACTTTGTATGGTCCCACAAAACGTGGCGCTAACTTTCCCTTAACTCCAAAATGCTCAACTCCTCAAAGTGGGGATACACGAAGATAAACTCTATCTCCAACTTCATACGCTGTCTCATTGCGTTTAGAATCTGCATAGCTCTTCCGCCTGGACTGGGCTACCTTGAGCCTATCACGAATCAACTTCACCTTCTGTTCAGACTCTTTAATCAAATCTGGTCCAAACAACTGACGGTCTCCAACCTCATCCCACAACAACGGTGTGCTACACCACCTTCTGTACAAAGCTTCGAAAGGGGCCATCTTCAAACTGGATTGATAACTGTTGTTGTAAGAGAATTCTGCATATGGCAAATTGTCATCCCAACAAGATACATAATCTAGCGCACAAGCTCTTCTGCATATGGCAAATTGTCGTCCCAACTAGATACATAATCTAGCGCACAAGCTCTCAGCATGTCTTCCAGAATCTGATTGTGATAGAGGCAAAGGTGTCCCGTCTTTCGATGAGATGGTGGCTATCGTTTTGGTGGAAGTCGACTTTCACGATCCGACTATGAACGTGTGAGGACGTCGCGCCTTAGCAATCACTAAACCAACTCCGAGAGGTTATTGACCACGGGAGCACGATCAACCTGACCATGAGGGTCTATTTCCTGCAAGCAAACGAAGAACAAGCAAGAAACTAAGATTGCAGTATGGATATTGCGAATAACAGAGGAAAACTTTATTAATGAAGGTGGGGTTCTGTGACGCCTTTGTCTGGTCGTTGAACACAAACGAAGTACGCAAAGTTGCAGCTATGGCGAACTTTATAACAAAACCCGAAGTCTAAATGGTGCCCTAAGGGCTGTATATATGGAGGAACAGGGGGGAATTTCATGGCCCTTGGTGGAGGGGTCCGAAACCAACCCTATCCCTTGTTTCCCCACACATACGGACTCTAAAAATAGCCTATACTTATTTATTTCGAAATTACATGGGTGTGGCCCAATAGAAAGGTGATGCAACACCTAGAATAGCCTCTGGACGAAATTTATGAAGTGGCATTTTGTATATTTCATCCAAGGCTTCATGCACTCATTATGGTGGCTTCAAAGCCCTGAAATCATCACTTGTAACTCCGTTCTTGTTCCCCTTGCGCATGCCATCATCTCCATGCTTGTTCTTGCTCCAATGTTCATCCTTCTCCAAGCTAGGCCCTTCATTTGTAAGCGAAACAAATGTATCCAATTTAGGCAGCATCATATTCTCATGAACATTAGAATCATTACCAAGAAACGAAAGTACCTAGTAATTTAGTTGGCGTGCACGAGCTCTAGGAATTGGTCCAGTATGTATAGCAGCAGGGGCTATGGGTGTAACAATGGTATTGATGTCCTCATCATCCTCCCCTTCTTGAAATGAAGTCGTCCTTGACAGAAGCTCATCTTCCTCACCCAAATAAGGCTTCAAATCTGCAATGTTAAAAGTGGGACTAACCCCAATATCTGCAGGCAGCTCAAGTTTATATGCATTATCATTTATTTTCTCTAACACCTTAAAGGGACCATCAGCACGTGGCATTAGCTTTGATTTGCGCAAATCAGGAAATCTATCCTTACGCAAATGTAACCAAACAAGATCTCCAGGTGCAAACACAACATGTTTTCTACCCTTATCTCCAGCAAGTTTATATTTAGCATTCATACGCTCAATGTTTTCCTTAGTTAACTCAAGAATATTTAAAATCAATTCAGCATGTTGTTTAGCATCAAAATTAACCTTCTCCGAAGATGGAAGAGGCAACAAATCAATAGGTGCACGAGGTAGGAAACCATACACAACTTCAAAAGGGCACATCTTAGTAGTAGAATGCAATGAACGGTTATAAGCAAATTCAATATGAGGCAAGCATTCCTCCCACATTCTCTTTTTATTCTTCAAAACAGCCCAAAGCATAGTAGACAATGTTCTATTGACTACTTCAGTTTGTCCATCAGTTTGGGGGTGACAAGTAGTACTAAAAAGCAGTTTAGTCCCCAACTTAGCCCATAGGCATCTCCAAAAGTAGCTAAGAAATTTAGTATCACGATCTGAAACAATAGTATTTGGCACACCATGCAAGCGAATAATTTCATGAAAGAACAAATTAGCAACATTAACAGCATCATCGCTTTTATGACATGGTATAAAGTGTGCCATTTTCGAGAATCTATCCACGACAACAAATATGCTATCCCTCCCCTTCTTTGTTCGAGGTAAACCTAAAACAAAGTCCATAAATATCCTCCCAAGGAACACTAGGTACAGGCAAATGCATATATAAACCATGAGGATTGAGTCGTGACTTAGCTTTTTGACATGTAGTGCAGTGAGCAATAAAACGCTCAACATCCCATCTCATCTTTGGCCAAAAGAAATGTGTAGCAAGTACGTCTTCCGTCTTCTTCATGCCAAAGTGTCCCATTAATCTTCCTCCATGCACCTCCTGCAACAACAAAAGACGAACAGAGCTAGCTGGAATGCATAGCTTGTTAGCACGGAACACAAATCCATCATTAATGACGAACTTGTTCCACATTCTTCCTTCTTTACAATTCTGCATTACATCTTTAAAATCAGCATCATGCACATATTGATCTTTGATGGTCTCCAAACCAAATATTTTGAAGTCAAGTTGTGAAAGCATAGTATAATGATGAGACAATGCATCAACAATAACATTTTCTTTTCCCTTCTTGTGTTTAATGACATAAGGGAAAGTCTCAATGAATTCAACCTATTTAGCATGCCTACGATTCAGTTTAGCTTGAATTTTAATATGTTTCAAAGATTCATGATCAGAGTGTATAACAAATTCTTTGGGCCATAAATAATATTGCCATGTTTTTAAAGTCTGAACAGGAGCATATAATTCTTTATCATAAGTAGAATAATTCAGACTAGGCCCACTCAATTTTTCAGAAAAGTATGCAACAGGCTTTCCATCTTGTAATAACACACCTCCTAATCCAATTCCACTAGCATCACATTCAAGCTCAAAAGTCTTATTAAAATCAGGAAGTGGGAGTAAAGGAGCATGTGTCAACTTATCTTTCAATATCGTGAAGGCTTCTTCCTGTGCGGTACCACAAACAAAAGGCACATCCTTCTTTGTAAGCTCATTGAGAGGTGCAGCAATGGTGCTGAAATCTCTCACAAAACGCCTATAGAATCTAGCGAGGCCAAGAAAACTCCTCACTTGTGTGACCGTTTTGGGCTGCGACCAACTCTCAATAGCTTCAATCTTGGCTTTGTCAACTTCAATTCCCTGTGGAGTAACAACATAGCCAAGAAAAGATACTCGGTCGGTGCAAAAGGTGCACTTCCCAAGGTTACCAAACAAACGTGCATCACGTAGAGCAATAAAAACAGCACACAAATGTTCCAAATGTTCTTCCAAAGATCTGCTATAAATCAATATGTCATCAAAGTAAACTACCACAAATCGTCCAATGAAAGCACGTAAAACTTCGTTCATTAATCTCATGAAAGTACTAGGTGCATTAGTTAACCCAAAAGGCATGACTAACCACTCATATAATCCAAACTTAGTTTTAAATGCTGTTTTCCATTCATCTCCCAATTTCATATGAATTTGATGGTATCCACTACACAAATCAACTTTGGAGAATATTGTAGAGCCACTCAATTCATCAAGCATATCATCTAGCCTAGGAATAGGATGACGATAACGAATAGTAATATTATTAATGCCTCTACAATCAACACACATACGTGATGTACCATCCTTTTTCGGCACTAGAATAATAGGAACAACACAAGGACTAAGGAATTCACGTATATAACCTTTGTTGAGCAGCTCCTGTACTTGACGCATAATCTCCTTCGTCTCCTCTGGATTAGTACGGTATGGTGCACGGTTTGGTAATGATGCACCGGGAAATAAGTCAATCTGATGCTCAATCCCTTGAATGGGAGGTAATCCTTGTGGCACGTCTTGTGAAAAGACGTCAGTGAACTCCTGCAAAATGTTAGTGACAACAAGAGGCAAAGAGGAAGGCACGTCCTCGAATGAAAATAATGCCTCTTTGCACACAAAAGCATAGCAAACAGATTTGCTAAAATCTAGCTCATTAATATCAGATTTAGTGGCAAGTAAACATGCACTTTTCAATTTAATTTCAGAAGCAACACTAGATGGTTTACTATTAGGCTTCATTTGTTGCTCAAATTCTTTTGCCACAATATGATTTTCACTCTTATTTTTCTCCTGTTTTGCTTTATTAGCTCTATTAATATCATCTTCCAAAATGGAATCAGGAGTCATAGGAAGCAAAGTAATATTTTTATCCTTATGAACAATAGTATACTGATTGTTTCTACCATGGTGTACAGAATTTTTATCAAATTGCCATGGTCGACCAAGTAATAAGGAACATGCTTGCATAGGTACCACATCACAATCAACATAATCAAGATATGTAGAGGTACTAAAATGCACATGAACAGTACGTGTTACCTTAACCTTGCCACTGTTGTTGAACCATTGGATGTAGTAAGGATGTGGATGTGGTCTTGTGATGAGAGATAGCTTCTCCACCATCTCCATGCCAGCCAAGTTGTTGCAGCTCCCTCCATCTATGATGATGCGCACAGAACATTCCTTCACAACTCCCTTCTTATGGAACAAATTGTGCCTCTGACTTTGCTCAGCTTGTGTGACCTGCACACTCAAAACACGTTGAGCAACTAAACATTCATACCTGTCAGCATCTTCAGGAGCCATGTATTGCGTCTCATGATCAGAATCATCTCCACCATGTTCTTCACTTGTAATAAGAGCCAAAGTATCCTCATCATAGTCACTAGCAGACTCATACCCACCATCCTCAGTAGCAATCGTCACACGCTGAGATTTGCATTCTCTCGCATAATGACCTCTTCCCTTACAACAACGACAAATAATATCACTTGTGTGCCCTGTTGATGCCATGGAAGAGACGAACTCTGTGGAGGCCCGGCAGGTGCGCTCTTGGCATATAATGGTGGTTGTGCCTGCTTTCTTGTATCATGGCTGGAGGTGGCACCTGATGGAGGTGCTGGTGCAGTTGAAGTAGAAGATGCACGCGGTGTCCATGATGAAGGTCGCCCTGCAGAAAAGTTAGTTCACGTCAATGCTTGTCGATCCTGCACTTCACGTTCAGCTTTACAAGCAAGATGGAATAAACGAGTGATATTAGTATACTCCTTATACTCTAGAATGGTCTGAATCTCTCTATTTAATCCACCCATAAAACGTCCAAGCATAGCTTCATTGTCCTCGACAATACCACATCTAATCATGCCAGTTTGTAATTCCTGATAATATTCTTCTACAGAATTTTTCCCTTGTCTTAAGCGCTGCAATTTTTGAAGCAATTCACGTTGATAATATGGTGGAACCCAACGAGTACGCATAGTAGTTTTCAAAGCAGCCCAAGTAGTTGGAAGAGGATATAATCTACAATGTTTAGACCACCATACACATGCAAAACTAGTGAAAGCACAAACAGCAGCAGCAACCCGTCTCTCCTCAGGATATTACAAACATGTAAATCGTTGTTCAGTTTCTAACTCCCAAGTAAGATATATATCAGGAACATATCTACCCTCAAATGGTGGAATATTCAATTTCAGTTTAGGAAGATGGTCATGATCTCGTACCTAAGGGAGAGCCCTACCATTGTGATTATTTGCATGTGGATGACCTAGTGGTTGTGGTGCTAATGGTTGCACGTAGTTCTGATTTTGATCAACCTCATCCTCGTAATCTCCCGCATAATCATCCTCCGCATCAGCAGCAGGAGCCACAGAAGTATCAACAGCAGCACCAACAGTTTGGCTAGGCTGAAGAAGGACACGGCTCGCTCGGCGGAGGGCTGTTGCACGATGTGGAGGTAGTAGTAGTTGTTGCTGTTGCAGAGGTGCGGCAGGTGCAGCCGGTGGTGGAAGACGCGCAAGCAGTTCATTAAATCTTTTATCGAGCTTTGTTTTGAACATCTTCTCAATGCCAGTGATCTTCTCCATGGCCTCTTCAAAATTGTTCAGCACATCTTGCACCTGTTCAGTCATCATTTGCTGAAACTTATCATGAAGCTCCTTGTTTGTTAAGTTCTCCCAGTCAATCTCGTCGGCTTGTGATCCTGGCATGGTTAGCAGCAATAGAAACACACACGAATATGATCCTACAGACTACTAACAAGTTGATGTAGGGCAGAACCCTAGGGGCCGATCTTTCACGTTTGGAGAGGATCCCTACGAGGAACACGAAGAACGCGCGAAAGAACACGAGGGAAATCGCGAGGGAAAATGAGAGAAACACTCAACCAACATGAATATGATCACACATGTGCTAGATCCAAGGAACACAAAGAGATTCACGGTCCAAATCCAACAAAGGACGATACAAGTGGCGGTAGCTCATCTCCGAGAGGAGGTCTTGAATCCACGAGGGATCTTTCCTAAAGGGGTCTTGAATCCATGGTGGATCTTCTTCGAAGAGGCCGCGGTCTCTCACGAGGAGGAGATCCGTATGGATGAGCAAAGCTCTGTCTCAAATGAGCTAATCCTTTGCTAACCCTAACTAGGAGGAGGTGGGGGAGTATATATAGTGTAAGGGACAAAGGGGTACATGGGACACGACCCGGATGAGCTACACGCAGGCAGGGGGTCGAATGTCCGGGCCTTCATGAGACGCTGGATGTCCGAGCGCTGGGGCCGGATGTCTGGGCTGGCAGGGTCCAACTTCTGTGATGGGGCGCCGGATTTCCGGGCGCTGGGCCGGATGTCCAGTGGCTCACGACAGGCCGGAGTCCAGGCCTGGGGGCCGGATGTCCGGGCTGGCTTGGCTGACTCGGGTGCTCTCTGGATAGAAGGGAGCCGGATTTCCGGGTGTTGGGCCGGATGTCCGGCTGCTGTAGCAGAAGACTCTTCTTCCTTCTCCTTCCTTCGCTCCTGCGCACACTTGGCCTTGGTCCTTAGGCTCTCCATGGTCTCCTTGGGTGTACCTAAGTATGCACAAGGTCCGCACTTGAAGTAGCAACCATGTCTCACACGAATGGAAATGGGAAGCATTTAGGAATGGGTTCACCTTGTGTCCAATGGCGCATAGTCGAGGTCTCATCTTATGTATCCTTGGGGCTTGGAGAGTAGTCAGAGTGTACATGGGGATGAACGTGGGATGCTCCGCATCATCTCCCCCCTTGGGAAAGATCCGACCTCGGATCGTGATCCTCATCACCATGAAATGGTTGTCGTGGACGGACTTGTAGTTGGAGGAAGTTGAAGACATGGTGCAATCTAAGTAGCCCAAGGTGTCACCAAAGTGATAAACATGCAAAAAGAGCAAATACAAGCGACACTCGGAAATACAATGGTTAGCACACACAAAGTGAACATCATGTAAGAATGAGTCCGTGCAGCAAGATAGTGTGTGGCAAGACACATGATGCTTATCAAGATGATCTAGAATGATATGCAAAGCATTCATGGGGTAATTAGCATGGTGCACAAAGCGACAAATTCTACCATTGTGCAAAATGATGTCATAATGGGATGGTTTATCAAGAGCATGAACATGGTAATTGGTGCTCAATGTGATTATGTTGTCATGCAATTGATGATGGGCAATATGATCATGATGTATGAATATGCCATCAAGGAATATCACAACAAATTTGCTAAGGAAGTGCACAAGCTCATATATCATGGATGACATGGGAATATAAGATGCAACAAGGAAATCATAATGTGAGTCAATCCATGCATGGGGTGCAAACTTGTGGTGAGTATGATATGTCCATCGAGCATAACAAGTGTGAGCACAATCAACAAATATGGAGGTGTTGGTGTACCAATGCTCGATGTCGTGGCAAGAGTGGAGGTTCGAAGGTGCATCCAATAAGTGCGAGCGCTCCTCAATGTGAAGGTACATAGAGCCAATCTCAAATGTTGCTCCTCCATCCGCGAGATGTATCATGTAGACAACAATAAGGAAACAACAATGAAAGAGTGACCCATCCAATATGCGTACTTGAGGATGGCTCAAAGGGAAGGACCTCACCTTTATGAGGATGTCGAAAATGTTGGTGTCGCGCATCATATAGACCTTTCCATGACTGAGGGAGTCCTGGATTAGGGGGTGTCCAGATGGCCGGACTCCCGGACTATGAAGATACAAGATTGAAGACTTCGTCCCGTGTTCGGATGGGACTTTCCTTGGCGTGGAAGGCAAGCTTGGCGATACGATATGAAGATCTCCTCCCATTGTAACCGACTCTGTGTAACCATAGCCCTCTCCGGTGTCTATATAAACCGGAGGGTTTTAGTCCGTAGGACGAACAACAATCATACCATAGGCTAGCTTCTAGGGTTTAGCCTCTCTGATCTCGTGGTAGATCAACTCTTGTACTACCCATATCATCAATATTAATCAAGCAGGAGTAGGGTTTTACCTCCATCGAGAGGGCCCGAACCTGGGTAAAAACATCGTGTCCCTTGTCTCCTGTTACCATCCGCCTAGACGCACAGTTCGGGACCCCCTACCCGAGATCCGCCGGTTTTCACACCGACATTGGTGCTTTCATTGAGAGTTCCTCTGTGTCGTCACCTTTAGGCCCGATGGCTTCTTCGATCATCAACAACGACGCGGTTCAGGGTGAGAATTTTCTCCCCGGACAGATCTTCGTATTCGGCGGCTTCGCACTACGCCCCTGGCCATCAGGTCAGGTTTGGAAGCTTAAACTACACGGCCGACATCCGCGGGGACTTGATCTTCGATGGATTCGAGCCACGGCCGAGCGCGCCGCACTGTCACGATGGGCATGATCTAGCTCTGCCACCGGACAGTGCCTAGAGCGCCGCTTAGATGTCCGCTCTGACCATTAGTTCGGAGCCGACTGCGCCAGTCGGGGACGGACGGTTGGCCGCCACCCCAGGAGCTGCAATCTCTACGGCGATAGAGCCGAATACCGGCTTAGTCCTTTGCGAGGCCAGTGACTCCAAGGTGCCGGACTCCTGTCCGGACTCCGAACCTTCCGCACCCCTTCCGATCGAACCCAATTGGGCTTCGATCATGGAGTTCACCACCGCAGACGTCTTTCAGCACTCGCCCTTCGGCGATATCCTGAGTTCACTAAAGTCTCTCTCTTTGTTAGGAAATCCCTGGCCGGACTATGGTCAGCAGGGTTGGGACGCGGACAACGAAGAAATTCGAAACCCACCCACCACCCACTTTATAGCCACTGTCAACGATCTAACCGACATGCTCGACTTCGACTCCGAAGACATCGACAGCATGGACGCCGTGAAGGAGACGACCAAGAACCAGCACCTATAGGGCACTGGAAAGCCACCTCATCATATGACATATACATGGTGGACACCCCCAAAGCAGGGGATGGCGATGAAAAAACGGAGGACGACCCCTCCAAGAAGCAACCCAAGCGCCGACGTCAGCGGCGCCGCTCTAAATCCCGCCAAAGCAAAAATGGCGAGTCCGGCACCGGAGACATCAACACCCCGGACAGTGCCGAAGACAACCCCCTCTAGCAGGATTCAGTGCAGGAGGGCGAAGAAGCCAGCCCTCATGAGAGAGCGGCAGACAGGGAGGTCGAGGACCACAATTATATGCCTCCCTCCGAAGACGAGGCAAGCCTCGACGACGACGAATTCGTCGTGCCAGAGGATCCCGTCGAACAAGAGCGTTTTAAACGCAGGCTTATGGCCACGGCGAGCAGCGTCAAGAAAAAATAGCAACAACTTAGAACTGACCAAGACCTGCTAGCCGACAGATGGACTGAAGTCCTGGCGGCCGAAGAGTATAAACTCGAACGCCCCTCCAAGAGTTACCCAAAGCGCAGGCTGCTACCCCAACTAGAGGAGGAAGCAACTAAACCTACATCACCAGCGTACGATGCGCCCGATCGGCCACCCCGTGGCCGCGACAGAGAGGCCTTTCGGCCCTCAACCCAAGCCGCACCCCGACGCCACTCCAAGAATATCAGAGCACGGGGAAACGCAATAGACCTGCAAGACATATTGGAGGATAAGGCAAGGCAAACAAGATCGATCTACGGATCGCGTGGGCGCCCTACGTCACGTGACGATAACCGTCAATATGATAAATATGGCCTAGCCGAATAGAACAGACAAAGATCATCCGAGCTACGTCGCGATATAGCCCAGTACAGGGGCGCCGCACACCCACTATGCTTCACAGACGAAGTAATGGATCATCAAATCCCCAAGGGTTTTAAACCCATAAACATCGAATCATACGATGGCACAACAGATCCCGCGGTATGGATCGAGGATTATCTCCTTCATATCCACATGGCCTGTGGTGATGATCTACACGCCATCAAATACCTCCCGCTCAAGCTTAAAGGACCAGCTCGGCATTGGCTTAACAACCTGCCAGCAGAGTCAATTAGTTGCTCGGAGGACCTGGAATCCGCATTTCTCGACAACTTCCAGGGCACTTATGTGCGACCACCAGACGCCAATGACCTAAGCCACATAATCCAGCAGCCAGAGGAATCGGCCAGACAATTCTGGGCACGGTTCCTAACCAAGAAAAATCAAATAGTCGACTGTCCGGACGCCAAGGCCCTTGCAGCCTTCAGGCACAACATCCGAGACGAATGGCTTGCCCGGCACCTAGGACAGGAAAAGCCGAAATCTATGGCAGCCCTCACGACACTCATGACCCGCTTTTGCACGGGAGAAGACAGCTGGCTAGCTCGTAGCAATAACATAACCAAGAGCCCTGGCAATTCGGATACCAAGGACAACAATGGTAGGTCATGTCGCAACAAGCACAAGCGCCGCATTAACGGCGACAGTACTGAGGATATGGCAGTTAATGCCGGATTCAGAGGCTCTAAGCCCGATCAACGGAAGAAGCCATTCAAAAGAAACCCTCCGGGACCATCCAGTTTAGACCGGATACTCGATCGCTCGTGCCAGATACACGGCACCCCGAACAACCAGCCAACCACACCAACAGGGATTGTTGGGTGTTCAAGCAGGCACGCAAGTTAAGTGCCGAAACCAGAGACAAGGGGCTGCATAGCGACGATGAGGAGGAGCCCCGGCCGCCGAACAACAGACGACAGAAGGGCTTCCCCCCGCAAGTGCGGACGGTGAACATGATATACGCAACCCACATCCCCAAAAGGGAGCGGAAGTGTGCTCTCAAGGACGTCTACGCGTTGGAGCCAATCGCCCCAAAGTTCAACCCATGGTCCTCCTGCCCAATCACTTTTGATCGAAGGGACCACCCCACTAGCATTCGTCATGGCGGATTTGCCGCATTGGTCCTAGACCCAATCATTGACGGATTTCACCTCACTAGAGTCCTCATGAACGGCGGCAGCAGCCTGAACCTGCTTTATCAAGATACAATGCGAAAAATGGGTATAGATCCGTCAAGGATTAAACCCACAAAGACAACCTTTAAAGGCGTCATACCAGGTGTAGAAGCCAGCTGTACAGGCTCGGTTACACTTGAAGTGGTCTTCGGATCCCCAGATAATTTCCGAAGCGAAGAGTTAATCTTCGACATAGTCCCATTCCGCAGTGGCTATCACGCCCTGCTCGGACGAACCACATTCGCAAAATTCAATGCGGTGCCGCACTACGCATATCTCAAGCTCAAGATGCCAGGTCCTCGCGGAGTCATTACGGTAAATGGAAACACCAAACGCTCTCTCGGAATGGAGGAGCACACAGCGGCCCTGGCGGCGGAAGTACAGAGCAGCCTCTCAAGGCAACTCTGCAATCCGGGTGTTAAAGGTCCGGACAACGTCAAGCGCGCCCGAAGTAACCTACAACAAAGCCGACTGGCACGTTCCGAGCAAGCATAGCAGTGCGGCCCCAACCCCAGCCCTCGCCAGATGGTGATATTGGTACCACGCGTACATAATTACGCTTTGGAAATACCATGGGCATAAGGGGAGGGGCACAACTACGACACGCCCAGAATGCGGCTCAACCGCACTAAGGGGCTCCCTATTCCGCCGTTTCTTTCAGGACCCAACTATTCAGAAGGCCTGTCCGGCAATACACTCGCCGAACACATGATGCAACAACCAGGGAGAGAACAAGCCACGTCAATTGTCCAGGTGGTCTCTATAACGAGCTAAATACCTGTTTTACTTAAAGTCCCGCAGCTTGCCCCTGGAGGGGGGACATGTCAAATAATCCCATCTCTTGCTTACCGCACTATTTGTATCGTTCTGCTTTCATAGCAGCCCTTTCTAATAAACAATACATAGCTCTTATCTATTATTGTATTCATCTATTTTTATACAAATATGTTCAGTCATGACATTATGCAACCGTACACTTTGGTACGGCCAATACACCAGGGGCTTAAGCACCCCATAACACGGCGTGAGAAGACCGAACACTCTCATGAGTGCGGCACCCCGAACTTATAGCACTATATGCATCGGCTCCGAATCATGTCTTGGGTCAATAGTTGGGTTTGCCCGGCTCCCATGTTTTGGTACCTTACATTCCGCAATGTTGGCTAAGGTAGCGCTGGGAGAACTACTGCGATTGTGCCCCAGTTGAGCTGGGTTAACACCTCAGTAGAGAAAGCTAAAACTGACCGTCATGATAGTGCGAGAGACCGGTCGCTGTTTGCGAGGTTTTTCGAGTCCTTAAAGACTTATGCCGCTTAGAGCGAGGAGCCGGATTTATCCGGCCTAGGCATGGATAGCGCCCCGAACTCGGTCTTCCGAATACTAGGGGCTTCGCGGAAATTTAAAATTATAGAATTCTATGGCTAAGTGAGAGTGATAAAGCATTATAAGTCCGATGGCCTTGTTCGTTGTGCTGAGCGCCTCCCTAGATGGACCCAAGAATGGGAACAAGAGCGCTCAGGTTTATCCCGAACACCCCAGCACTCATGGCATGGGGGTAGAAGCCGACGACTTGCATCTCTCATATTTGATAAACGGCCGCACAGAAGGTAATATTTTAAATTAACAAGCGTTGCTTAGCGCATATGAACAACGTTTTCAGCGTACAGGACAACAGATGCAAGTCTACTCAAAAATTACATCTTTGGAGCATTCAACCGCCATAAGGCGGGCACCCTTCAGGACACCCTTATAATACATCTCGGGCGTGCGATACTCCTTGCCCGGCGGTGGCGCGTCCGTCAATAGCTTCTCAACGTCCAGCTTGCCCCAGTGCACTTTAGCACGGGCGAGGGCCCGACGGGCACCTTCAATAAAGACGGAGCGCTTGATGACTTCAATCCATGGACAAGCGTCCACCAGCCGCCGCACCAGACCGAAGTAACTCCCATGCATGGCTTCTCTAGGCAATAACCGAACTATGAGGCCCTTCATGGCCTGTTTGGCCACCTTGTGGAGTTCGACCAGCTGCTTCAGCTGGTCGCTCAGGGGCACCGGATGTCCGGCCTCAGCATATTGAGACCAGAACACCTTTTCCGTCGAGCTCCCCTCCTCGGCTCGGTAGAATGCGGCAGCATCAGACACACTACGGGGCAGATCGGTGAATGCTCCCGGAGAGCTCCGGATTCGGGTAAGTAACAGATAATTCACTTTTATATGCTTGCTTTGCATAAAGAATGCCTTACCCGCCGCTATTTTCTTTATCGCCTCGATATCCTGGAGGGCCTTCTGGGCTTCGGCCTTAGCGGTTTTGGCACTCTCAAGAGCCAAGGCGAGCTCGGACTCTCGAGTCTTCGAGTCACGCTCCAAACTCTCGTGTTTTTCCACGAGAGCCTGGAGCTCTTGCCGCACCTCCGCCACTCGCTCCTCCTGCTTCTCTCGCTCGGTTCGCTCCAAGGCCGCACTGTTTTCGGCCTTGGACACCGCTTCCTCCAGGGTCGCCACCTCGGTCGTGGCCCCTGCAACATTCACGTTGGTCCTGTCATTATTTGCAACCAGGTATTTCTATATACATTTACATACGGTATTACATACCCTCCTTGTCCTCGAGCTGCTTCTTGGCACGGCCGAGCTCGTTCTCGGACCACTCGAGGCTCTCTTTCAATGCATTGACCTCCGTAGTCAGTGCGGCAGAGGTCAGCAGCGCAGCTTGCATTCCCATATTGACATATTTATGTTAGACTCCTGCGTATATCTTTTTAGATCCTCAGCTCGGCTTTTCCCTCCGAACACCAAACTGAGCATCAGGGGCTACTGTCTATGCGGTAACATTTTTATATGTTTTGAATACATACCTCAAAGCCTGTTAACAGACTTGTACATGCTTCTGTCAGCCCGCTCTTGGCGGACTGAACCTTCTGAATCACCGCACTCATAATAGTGCGGTGTTCCTCGTTGATGGAGGCACCGTTAAGCACCTCCAGCAAATTGTCCGGAGCCTCCGGGTGGACGGAGGTCGCCGCCGTCGTAGGCTTGCCCTTCTTACAAAGGTGCCTCCTGTCGGACTCCGGAACCACTGAAGGTTCCGGAGCAGTGTCCGGCCCAGGGCCGGACTTAGATCCCTCCGGGGCTTTATCCCCTTGGGGCCTGGAGTCAGGGAGGTCGCCTTGCGGCACCCTCAGGACCACCTCCTCCTGGTTTAGTCCCTTTTGGGACTCCACCTCGGCATCGTCCATAGGGAGAGGGGAGGAGGCCGTCGGAAGTGAAGCGCTATTCATGTCCGACGAATCTAGTGAGCCGCTCGACGAATTGCCGAGCTGAGCCTTGGGCGGACTGCATGATTGAATTCGGCGTCAGAAGGTACCATACAATAGAGGAACGCCATAAGTTATTCGGGTATCCGGACACTTACGATTTTGCCAGGGGCTTGACCCTGGATGGCCATTCCTCCCTGCTGTCTTCGGCATTGGAGGCGTAGTCCGGCAGAAGGGTCCTCCCCTTCTTGGACCCTCCGGCCTCCCCAGTTGGGGCGGCCTTCCTTTTCTTTCCTCCCCCCATTGGAGGGGGAGAGGATTCTTCTTCTTCCTCCTCCTCGTTCTCAGAGGCGGAGGGTGCTCCGGGGTTGTCAAGCGATGAATCCGACACCACCAGGCGCCGGGAGCTCCTTCGTGTCCCCGTGGCCTTCTTCTTGGCCTTCTTCTCCGGCACCACGTGAGGTGCCGGAACCAGCAGCCCCGTCAATCAGGCATCCGCTGGGTCTTCTGGTAAGGGAGCCGGATAGTTAACCTGCCCGGACTTCTTCAGCCAGTCCTGTCAAAGGTAAGGGAGTTTAGATCCCGCATAGAGTCAGACTATGAAAAACAAGAGTCCCGTAAAGGGTAGAATATCTTACCTCGCTGGCCTGACGCCGCGAGCTGAATCCGTGATCTTCGGTAGCGGATGCGGGGGCCTCGGCGCCCTTAAACAGCACCTTCCAGGCATCTTCGTACGTAGTGTCGAAGAGCTTGCTCAAGGCTTCGTGCTGTGCCAGATCAAACTCCCACAATTTGAAGGCCCGTTGTTGGCATGGGAGGATCCGGTGGATAAGCATGACCTGGACTACGTTGACGAGCTTGAGATTCTTGTTCACCAGCTTTTGGATGCAGGTTTGAAGTCCGGTCAGCTCTTCCGAATCTCCCCATGTTAGGCCCATCTCATTCCAGGAAGTGAGCCGTGTGGGGAAGCCCGATCGGAATTCGGGGGCTGCCGCCCATTTGGGGTCGCGCGGCTCGATGATGTAGAACCACCCCGATTGCCACCCTTTTATTGTCTCCACAAAGGAACCCTCGAGCCATAGGACGTTGGCCATCCGGCCCACCATGGCACCTCCGCACTCCGCTTGGCGGCCACCCACTACCTTCGCTTGACATTAAAAGTCTTTAGCCATAAGCCAAAGTGGGGCTGGATGCAAAGGAAGGCCTCGCACACGATGATGAACGCTGAGATGTTGAGGATGAAGTTCGGGGCCAGATCGTGGAAGTCCAGGCCATAGTAGAACATGAGCCCCCAGACGAATGGGTGAAGAGGAAAGCCCAGTCCGCGGAGGAAATGGGGGAGAAATACAACCCTCTCATGGGGCCTAGGGGTGGGGATGAGTTGACCCTCATCTGGAAGCCAGTGCGCGATGTCGTCAGACAAGTATCCAGCCTTCCTCAACTTTTTGATTTGCCCCTCCGTGACGGAGGAGGCCATCCATCTACCTCCCGCTCCAGACATGATTGGAGAAGGTTGAGGTGGGAAGTGCAGACTTGGGCGTTGGAGCTCGAGTGCGCAGGGATGGATAAGCAAAAGGAGGAAGAAGGCATAAATGGAAAGGGTGGATCCTTATCCCCTTATATGGGAAGCCGAAACTACAAGCCCCCACCAGCCTAATAAAACTCGCTTATCTCCCAAGCGCCGCGGTTAATGACGCAGTTGGGTTACCCACGCCCGTATTGATGAGAATCCTGGAATAAGGGGACACGATCTCTGCTTTGACAAGACGTGCCAAGGAAACCGCCTCGCTAAACGCGCTGAGGTGGAATAGTAAAATGATTCGAATAAAGGCTTGGCCGTGGTGTGATGTCATGCTGCGGAATATGTCAGCTGATTAGATTTGTGCGGATATTATTCTCTCTACGGTGGTATGTGGAACTTATTTTTGCAGAGCCGGACACTATCCTTGTGTTCAACATCTTCTATGAAGTATTCGGAGGAGGAACCCGCCTTGCAATGCTGAAGACAATTTGCGCGCCGGACTCGTCGTCATTGAAGCCTGGTTCAGGGGCTACTGAGGGAGTCTTGGATTAGGGGGTGTCTGGATGGCCGGACTATGACCTTTGGCCGGACTCTCGGACTATGAAGATACAAGATTGAAGACTTCGTCCCGTGTCCGGATGGGACTTTCCTTGGCGTGGAAGGCAAGCTTGGCGATACGATATGAAGATCTCCTCCCATTGTAACCAACTCTGTGTAACCCTAGCCCTCTCCTATGTCTATATAAACCGGAGGGTTTTAGTCCGTAGGACGAACAACAATCATACCATAGGCTAGCTTCTAGGGTTTAGCCTCTCTGATCTCGTGTTAGATCAACTCTTGTACTACCCATATCATCAATATTAATCAAGCAGGAGTAGGGTTTTACCTCCATCGAGAGGGCCTGAACCTGGGTAAAAACATCGTGTCCCTTGTCTCCTGTTACCATCCGCCTAGACGCACAGTTCGGGACCCCCTACCCAAGATCTGCCGGTTTTGACACCGACAATGACCAAGTTGCCTTATGATGGTATCGCCTTGTGAATCCTTCAAAACGAAAGAACATGACAAACACTCGGAAAAACAAATGAGGTTAGTGCAAATGCAACACCTATCATTCGTGTGGTAAGATACCAAACAAGTGTATGCATCATGCTCATCATAAGAAAGGACACGGGAGTATTTCATAGTATGGAGGCATATGATGCAAGAACAACCAAATAACATAGGCTCAACCAAACAAGCATGCATCACAAGTAAGGTGTCAAAGTCTCCAAGATAAATAAGCATAGTATGGTTGCACTCAATACAAGTGGATGTGAGAGAGGCAACTAATTGAGACAAGAGACAATGATCAAGATATATCATGTGAGAGGCATGAGCATATATGTCATCAACCCAAGAAAGCGAGTAGTAGTGGAACATGGGTGATGCAACCAAGCAAACAATCACAGTGATCAAGTTAAGCAAGCTAGTAGTGCGAAGATGCAACATACTAGAGGAAATCATGGCAAGCATGTCATGTTTGCAAGTAGTGGGCATATATAATGCACATGACATATCACAAGCATGAAAGCAAGATATGAGGAAAGTAGGTTCATGGTGTTGGCAAGAAGTTCCATGTAAATAGAAAGGGAACATCATGACTCTCCCAACACAACAAGCATCAATAGCATGGGGCACATGATAAACATGGCAATAGCAACAAGGATCTCCACCAAGCATGCAAATACACATAGGAGTATCATAATGGTGAAGCATGGGTAGATGCAAGCAAGGGTCACAATTGCATGTCAAAGGCATAGAAGCAAGCATAACATGCAAAGTGAACACGCTAGAATGGGCATAAGGTGACACGTGGTAAATAGCCCATAGCCATGTGAGAGCTAAGTAGAAGAGATGCGCATAGTCCTTGCACGAAAGGAACGGTGGTAAGGGTAGTCCACGGGATCCCAAGCCGTCGTTGCTCTCAGGAGCTCGTTTCGTCAACTCTTGGGATTGAGAGGTTGACGAGTATATGTGAGTACCTACACAAAACAAAGACAAAGGAAAAATTGTGTGTGCGTGATATATGTACACATCATCCATCATGGTGTGCACGTGCTTGTGTTGGTTAGCACTAAATAGCCAATGCTCAAATAAATGAGATGCGTGATATAGAAACATGTCATCCATGATGAGAGGTTTGTTATTATGTATAGTATAATGGAGACTCAAATTGTGTAATGCATCACGAGTAATATCTAGAGCATGACTATTCATGTAATGCATATGGTGCACGCAAACATGGGAATCATGCAAAGTATGAAATGCATCAAGATCTCCGAATATGTATGAGGAAACTATGGGGGTCTCCTCATGAGCATGAGTAGCAACATCACATGGATAATATTAACAACATCCAAAACAAAGCATGTTTGGTTTTATGTGATCATGGCATGGCATAATAGATGAACTGTTCAAATCATGTAAAGGAAGCATGGCAATATCATCACAGGAAAAACAAAAGCCAATGACCATCATCTCGTCATCTATGCCATAAGTGCAAATGGGATTGATTTTAATGCGACATGCATAGTTACTATGTTGAGATTGAAATGATGCAATATGGGAGATCTCACTCATAGCATATGACAAGTTCAATGGGTTGTCAAACATGAAGTGACCAATAGAATTTCCACATGATATCCTATGAAGCATAGCATCACAACTAGGCAACTCAACATGCTCATCATCATATTCATCATAAATAGGTAAGTCAAGGCATGAAGAAGTCTCACTAGCATGAAGCATGGGAATAGGCGGGTCAACATCATGTGAGCAATCGATGTTAAAAGAGTCCACTAGTGGGACAAGAGAAGCACCATCACCTATGTTACCTTTGGAGCGTTGCTCATGTGTTGTAGGTGAGGTGTTGAAGATCCACTTGTTGTCATCTTCATCTTGATGGAACCATGTGGGGGGTGCATCATCGTCCACCATGGCCATCGGTTTTCCCATTGGAGGGATGGACTTGTCGAGGGTAGGCATGTCGTCATGTAGGAGACCTAGCACCAAAGAAGAAAACACACTTGGAGTAGAGGTTAAGTCGTTAGAAATCAGAGTGGCCTCACATGCTATGTCAACTACCTCACTCTCTAAGTTTTGTGGCTCACTCACTCCCTCAAGGATGCTCTCACTCATATTGTTGGTGGAGTCACTCAAATGGCGCTCAACCTTACATAGGATGTGTGGCATGCTCTCATGTGTGGGGCTAGTGGTGGTCACACTCATCCTCTCATAGGAAATGCTCTCAATGTCACGTATGGTGGAGTCACTCATGTCACTCATGGGGTAGTGGCTCTCCTCACATGGCACTTGGGGCATCTCTTCTTATGTGGGTGTCAGAGAGATGTAGGTGCAAATGTCTCCATGTGCGGTCACGTAGCTTGACTCGGAGTATGAGTCCAATATGGGCGCCGTCTTCATGTTGTTGAAGATGTTTGCGCTCGTCACTGTGGTCGAAGGGGATGGCCCTTGCTCGACATTCTTGTCACCGTCTTGGTGTGGGAGGCCCATATGATGTGGCACCTCGTAACTCGTCTCCATGACCGAAGGGAATTTCCCATGCTCGGCCATCTTCCTTGAGGGGCTTCCGAAGATGGAAGTGTCGCCCTCGCTCGTAGGTAGTCACCTTAGACTTGATGAAGTCGATGTAGGCGTACACATGGGAAGTAGGCGAAGATGCCGTACGTCCAAAGGCGAAGATGCCTTGATAGCACTTGGCGAAGATGCCGAAGTGGTTGTGGTAGTCGTAGCACCGTCTTGGTGGTGGTTGTCTCGTGGTCTTCTTTTGTGCTCTTGAAGCTTGGCCTTGGCGTGAAGTAGGGCATGTTGGGACTTGTACATTTGCGCTTGTGGATCATCTTCATGGTGATGGTGTCGTTGTCGCGCTTGAGCTCGATGTCGTTTGTCGTCGTGCACATGATGCTTCGAGGTGACTTGCCCTTCATGACGATGTGGATCACGAACGTGATGGTGGTCGCCATGTAGATGTGGATGAGGACGATTTGCACTTGCATCGTTGCCGCGCTCCGAGGACTTGTGGCTTGAATGTCGCTGCCTTGAAGATGACGAAGGGGAAGAAGACTTGATCAAGGCTCTAATCTCCTCCATCCTTGCATCTTGCTCCTCTTTATGTGCGGAAAGCTTCTTGTCGATGTAGTCCCTTTTCCTTGCTTCGGAGTGACGAATGTCGATGGAGATGTTCTCGATGCGCTCTCGCAATCTTGATTGTGCGCCTTGCATTTGTCGTTGTAGATCGAAGATGGACGCTTTGGTGATGGAGTTGTTCACGTTGTCGTTGTTGTCATAGACCGGAGAGGAAATGCCTTGCCTATCCATCACAAGACTCGAGCAAATATGAGTGGGAGAAAGAGAAGAACTATACCAAATGTACCTTGACCAATGTTGAAGATGGATCAATGATCACTCAAATGTGTAACAAGGAAATAGCACAATTGGTACCAATTCTTGTCGGTTCTCACACCTACACAAGTAAAGCTTATGGTGGAGCTCGGTGAGGATAGTGGCACAAAAATTTGATGCAAAATGTTAGCAAGAGTCAATAATGTTGAAAGAGATTCACAAATTTGCAAGTGAAATAAGTAGACCAATAGCAATGAATGGCACACGGAAACACACACACGGATAGATAAATGGGGTCGTGCAACCAAGGAATGAGCACAAAATGTGGAATCCACGGAAAACGCTCGTGTTGCACAACTCAAGAGAGACGCTAGCACGATTGCTCAATAGGCGGATACGACACTTGTGCACAACCTATAAGATGCAAAATGGATAAACTTTCTATCCCAAGTATGCTATGTATGTATGGTTCCCGGTGTTTCTCTCAAGATGATCCAAGATGATCGGATATGACAATCTTATGTACAATGTGGTATGATGCTATGGCACTTGCTTACAAGCTTCCTTGCTCTCTTTCTTTGCTTAAAAGCTTTATTTCTTTTTTTTGTATGGCCACTTTTGCACAATGCACAAACCAAGATAACAATTGTGTATATGCAGGAACAAACATGTGACACAAGATATGATACCAATATATGCACCATGATAGTATGGTATGTATGCTATGGGAAGTATGGATCACTAATGTGCACAAGTAACGTTGCCGGCAATACTCAAATGGCTAGTCTTGATAGGCAAGTAACGCAAAATGGGCTAGGGGTTAACAATGCTATGGCAAGTGGAATATACAATGGTGGGATAACATGATACCAAGATGATATGGAGGTTACCGTCGAAGGTTTCTCGTTTGTACTCCATGGACGGATGATGGTGAAGTGGTCAAAGTCGATGACGACCTCGAGGCGATGATGAGTGGCGGTGTTATTGATGTAGAAACCAGGATGCTGGAGACTCGTCCCTAAGTAGCCGAAACACCTTAGGAAACGGAAAAACCGCGAACTCAAAATCTCAAACGTCAAATGTCAAAATGGTGGTAGCGGAAAAGCAGTGGTGGTTTGCACTTGGCAATGCGGAAGTGGAATGATGGGCTATACACGTGTCGGAGTTAAAGTTGCCGTCCCTAAGTAGCCGAAACACCTTAGGAGACACAAGCCAGAACTCAAACAAAATTGGGTTAAGTTGGGGTGGAAATGTATGGCGGCAAGGTTATGCGGAAATGGTGGTGGTGGTTGATGAATAAGCAACCGTCCCTAAGTAGCCGAAACACTTTAGGAGACTCAAATCACTACTCAAGCAACCACTAATGCTATGGCAAGTAAAATCGGTTAGGTTGCGGAAGTCGGTGGTGGTGTAGCAGATGATGTGGTGGAAGCCATAGGAAAATATGCCAAAATTCACAAAATGAGCTAAAGAACGTCAAAATCAGACTCCGGATGAATTAGTTATGGTCAAAACTCTGAAACACGGGAGGCTAAAATGATAGCAGGCGGACATCCGGGGGTTTGGCCGGATGTCCGGCACCTGATGTCCAGAAACTTGCGCGAAAATGCGCTCCAGGAGCCGGATGTCCGGGCTAATGGGCGGATGTCCGGGATGGCCGGATGTCCGGGGGTCGGGCCGGATGTTCGGGCTCCAAATCCGAAGATGAACTCGAGGAACTCGATTTTGGGGCGGAAATTGATGATTTCGGGGGCAAAATTGGAGAGATTTCGTGGATGGAAAGTGGGGAAACTTGGGGACATTCTAGATCCACTTGAAACCAAGCAAATCCATGGATCAAAATCAACAAAACATTATCAAACCAACAAATCATAAAAAAATTTGGGGGCTATTTTTGGTGGGGATTTTCGGATTTAGAACCAAATCAACAAAAGCAAGCTAGAATACACGGGGTAGGGGCTCCAAAAACGTGATCAACACGGCTCATGATACCAAGATGATGTAGGGCGGAACCCTAGGGGCCGATCTTTCACGTTTGGAGAGGATCCCTACGAGGAACACGAAAAACGCGCAGAAGAACACGAGGGAAATCACGGGGGAAAACGAGAGAAACACTCAACCAACACGAATATGATCACACATGTGCTAGATCCAAGGAACACAAAGAGATTCACGTTCCAAATCCAACAAAGGACGATACAAGTGGCGGTAGCTCATCTCCGAGAGGAGGTCTTGGATCCACGAGGGATCTTCCCGTAAAGGGGTCTCGAATCCATGGCGGATCTTCTCCGAAGAGGCCGCGGTCTCTCACGAGGAAGAGATCCGTATGGATGAGCAAAGCTCTATCTCAAATGAGCTAATCCTTTGCGAACCCTAACTAGGAGGAGGTGGGGGAGTATATATAGTATAAGGGACGAAGGGGTACATGGGACTCGGCCCAGATGAGCTGCACGCAAGTAGGGGGGCCGGATGTCTGGGCGTCGGGCCGGATGTCCTGGTCTTCATGAGACGCCAGATGTCCGGGCACTGGGGCCAGATGTCCGGGCTGGCAGGGTCCAACTTCTGTGATGGGGCGCTGGATTTCCGGGCACTGGGCCGGATGTCCGGCGGGTCGCGACGGGCGTGATGTCCGGGCCTGGGGGCCGGATGTCCGGGCTGACTTGGCCGACTCTGGTGCTCTCTGGATAGGGGAGCCGGATTTCCGGGTGGTTGGCGGGATGTCCGGGCCTGGCCGGATGTCCGGGACATGGCCGGATGTCCGGCTGCTGTAGCAGCAGACTCTTCTTCCTTCTCGTTCCTTCGCTCCCGCGCACACTTGGCCTTGGTCCTTAGGCTCTCCATGGTCTCCTTGGGTGTACCTGAGTATGCACAAGGTCCACACTTGAAGTAGCAACCATGTCTCACACTAATGGAAAGGGGAAGCATTTAGGAACGGGTTCACCTTGTGTCCAATGCCGCATAGTCGAGGTCTCATCTTATGTATCCTTGGGGCTTGAAGAGTAGTCGGAGTGTACATGGGGATGAACGTGGGATGCTCTGCATCACAAGTGGTGGTGGTGGGTGTCACAAATCCGTCAAGCTAAACTCAAATTCTTACCAGTTCTTACCCAGCAGCAGGCGGAGATCGGCAACCGTTGTAGTCAAAACTCTCAAAGCTTGGATAGAGCGATTACCAGGGAGAGTCAAACGCATGACTTAGATGTATGTGGAGCTGGGAAGGCTTATAATATGGTAGCAAAAAGGTCAGCAATAATCAATTCAGAGATGCAAAGTTGAATAAACGCTCAACAACAGTACTGTGCTGGTCCTAGGCTAGACCGTGCTAGAGACGCTAGCCTAGAACACTAACAAAATCACGACGCGACATGTAATCAAGGGAGGAGCACACTCTGTTTTTTTCTCCTTTTTTTGCACTTTTTTCCCTCTTTTTTTTGCTCCGCAACAATTTTTTTTCAAAAAAGTCTACAAATGGTCTAAAAACTGTCTAGCCATAATTTTCCAGACTTAGTTTTTTTTGAAACTGGAACTATTTTTCTTGTACGGGTGGCTCTGATGTTGGGAAGTTTGACTTGGTCACGACTCGGAGTATGGTGTGATCTGGAAATCGAAATCAAACCAACAAATACTGGACTCGGACTGGTGGCGGAGATGAATCTGGTGGAAACTCGGACTTGTGGCGGATATATGTAGGGCGGTGGAAAACGGACTGGTGGCGAATCACTGATGGAGGTGGACTCGGATTATCGTGATGGCGGTGAATATGTGGTATATGGCAGCGGTGATGACGATGGTGGTATATGGCAACGGTGATGACGATGGTGGTGTATGGCAGCGGTGATGACGATGGTGGTATATGGCAGTGGTGATGATGGTGGTATATGGAAGCAGTGAGGATGATGGTGGTATATGGCAGTGGTGATGATGATGGTGGTATATGGCAGCTTTGATACCACTTGATAGAGGCAAATGTGTCCCGTCTTTTGATGAGATGGTGTCTATCGTTTTGGTGGAAGTCGACTTTGACGATCCGACTACGAACGTGGGAGGACGTCGCGCCTTAGCAATCGCTAAACCAACTTCGAGAGGTTATTGACCATGCCGGAGCATGATCAACTTGACCACGAGGGTCTATTTCCTGCAAGCAAACGAAGAACAAGCAAGAAACTAAGATTGCAATCTGGATATTGCGAATAACAGAGGAAAGCTTTAGTAATGAAGGTGGGGTTCTATGACACCTTTGTCTGGTCGTTGAACACAAACGAAGTACGCAAAGTTGCAGCTATGGCGAACTTTAATCTAAACAAAACCCAAAGTCTAAATGGTGCCCTAAGGGCTGTATATATGGAGGAAGAGGGGGGAATTTCATGGCCCTTGGTGGAGGGGTCCGAAACCAACCCTATCTCTTGTTTCCCCACACATTCGAACTCTAAAAATAGCCTATACTTATGTATTTCTAAATTACATGGGCCTGGCCCAATAAAAAGGTGATGCAGCACCTAGAATAGCCTTTGGACGAAATTTATGAAGTGGCATCTTGTATATTTCGTCGGAGGCTTCATGCACTCGTTATGGTGGCTTCAAAGCCCTGAAATCATCACTTGTAACTCTGTTCTTGTTCCCCTTACGCATGCCATCATCTCCATGCTTGTTCTTGCTCCAATGTTCATCCTTCTCCAAGCTAGGCCCTTCATTTGTAAGCAAAACAAATGTATCCAATTTAGGCAGCATCATATTCTCATGAACATTAGAATCATCACCAAGAAACGAAATTACCTGGTAATTTAGTTGGCGTGCGCGAGCTCTAGTAATTGGTCCAGTATGTATAGAAGCAGGGGCTGTGGGTGTAACAATGGTATTGATGTCCTCATCAGATTGACTCTCTCGGTCTGTCCATTTGTTTGTGGATGAAAGGCTGTACTGAACTCTAGCCTGGTACCCGGAGTTTCGTGCAACTGATTCCAGAACTTTGAGGTAAACTAGGTTCCTCTATCTGATACAATGGTCCTCGGAACTCCATGCAGACATACGATCCTGGTCATGTATATCTTTGCCAACTTAGCACTAGTGTAAGTGGTCTTCACTGGGATGAAATGAGCTACCTTTGTCAAACGATCGACTACAACCCATATTGAGTCATAGCCTGAATGAGTCCTGGGAAATCCCGTAATAAAATCTATGCCTAACTTATCCCACTTCCATTCGGGTATCGGCAATGGTTGTAGCAATCCTGCTGGCTTCTGATGCTCTGCCTTCACTCTCTGACATACATCACAAATTGCTACATACTCCACAATATCTTTCTTCATTCCGGTCCACCAGAAAGTGTCCTTCAAATCCAGATACATCTTGGTATTTCCTGGGTGAATCAAATACGGTGAATCATGGGCCTCTTGCAGAATCAACTTCCTGATCTCCGAGTAATTAGGCACATAAATGCGATCCTCAAACCATAGGGTATCGTTCTCATCCTCACAAAATCCTTTAGCCTTCCCTTTGCTCATCTTCTCCTTTATCTCGGCAATCTCTTTGTCAGTCTTTTGAGCTTCTCTGATCATGTCCATCAAAGTAGACTGAATCTCCAATGCTGCTACATAGCCTCTCGGAACTATCTCCAAACATAGCTCGCGAAGATCCTCGGCTAACTCCTTAGGTAACTCTCCGGTCATGACTGTGTTGACATGGCTCTTGCGGCTCAATGCATCGGCTACTACGTTAGCCTTTCCGGGGTGATAATGCAATCTCATATCATAATCCTTAATGAGCTCTAACCATCTCCTTTGTCTGAGATTCAACTCCTTCTGTGTGAAGATGTATTTCAAACTCTTGTGGTCTGTGTACACCTCACAATGGTTTCTGATGAGAAACTGTCTCCATGTCTTCAATGCGTGCACTACGGCTGCTAACTCCAAATAATGTGTATCATAATTCAACTCATGTGGCTTAAGCTTTCGTGAGGCATACGAAACAACTCTTTCCTCCTGCATAAGCACTGCTCCAAGTCCTCGACGAGAAGCGTTGCAATATACTTCATAATCCTTGCGCTGATCTGGCAGAATCAACACCGGTGATGTAACCAAACGTTTGCCTCACATTCCTCAGTCCAATTGAACTTGGTGTCCTTCTTCAACAACTCCGTCATGGGCTTCGCAATCTTCGAGAAATTTTCAATGAACCTCCGGTAGTATCCTGCGAGTCCAAGAAAACTCCGGATCTCTCCAACTGTTGTTGGGGCTTCCCAATTTGTCACAGTGACAACTTTGGTGGGGTCTACTGCTATTCCTTCTCCGGATATAACATGTCTGAGAAATCCAACTTCCTTCAACCAAAATTCACACTTGCTGAACTTGGCATACAACTGATGTTCTCTGAGCTTCCCAAGTACCAAACGCAAATGCTCCTTATGCTCCTCTTCATTCTTCGAGTAGACCAAAATATCATCAATGAATACCACAATGAACTTATCCAGAAACTCCATAAACACCTTGTTCATCATGTTCATGAAATAGGCAGGTGCGTTAGTTAGACCAAATGACATAACGGTATACTCATACAACCCGTACCTTGTGGTAAAATTTGTCTTTGGTATATCCTGCTCTCAAATCTTCAGCTGGTGGTATCCTGATTGCAGATCGATCTTGAAAAATAGCTTAGCTCCTTGCAACTGTTCAAACAGATCATTGATCATCGGCAGTGGATACTTGTTCTTGATTGTCACTTCATTCAGTCCTCGATAATCAACAACCATCCTCAATGATCCATCCTTCTTCTCCACTAGAACTTGGGTGAATATAGCCTTTACCCAGTAGCTCCTTAATCTGCTTCTTAATTTCCTCCAAATCTTTTGCGGGCATCCTGTACGGTCTCTTAGATATCAGCCCTGTGCCTGGCAAAAGCTCAATCAAAAACTCAATGTCCCTGTCCGGTGGCATGCCTGGCAATTCTTCTGGAAATACATCAGGGAAATCCTTCACCACTGGTACTTCCTCTTGTACAACTCCTGATAAGGAATTCACTTGAGTCCTCTTCGGCTCGTGCCGAGATACATACTTGATCCTTCTTCCTTCTGGGGTGGTAAGCAAAATTGACTTGCTAGCGCAATCGATGTTTCCTCCATACATCGATAGCCAATCCACACCCAGAATCACATCCAAACCTTGTGACTCCAAAATGATTAAATCCGAGGGGAAAACATGCCTACCTATGGTTAATGGCTCCTGAAAACATCCTTGACTGGCCATATACACCGCTCCTGGTGAGCTTACTAACATAGGTGTTCTAAGAACTTTGGTGGGTAGTTTATACTTATCCACAAATCCCCTTGATATGTATGAATGCGATGCACCAGTATAAAAAAGAATGATTGCAGTAAATGACTTAACCAAAAACTTACCTATTACTGCATCTGCCTAGGCTTCAACCTCCTCCACGTTAACGTGGTTCACCTGTCCCCTGTTGAAAGGGTTCAGCTTCTTCCCAGAGCTTCCATTGCAATTTCCATTCTTAGCTTCAGGACATTCATTGGCATAATGTCCAGTCTTCTGACACTTGTAGCAAGTGACGTGGCTCAGATTCTTCTTGGCTGGGGTTGATGGGTTGGTACGGTTATGGCCGTTGCTTCCTCCATTCCCATTACCATTCTTGGGGCCACTATGGTTGTGCGAGCTCCCTCCTCCATGGGTATGCTGAAAAGGTCCTCCCGAGTTTAGGGTAAAACGAGGCTTCTGCTGAGCTCCAGAATTGTACTTCCCTTGTCCATACTTCCTCTTGCGGTTGTCAATCTGCTGATGCTTCCCTTCAACCATGAGAGCTCTATCTACCAACTCCTGGTAATTGTTGAAGGTTGCTACCATCAACTGCATGCTCAGCTCATCATCCAGTCCTTCCAGAAACTTCTCCTGCTTAGCTGCATGCGTAGCAACGTCATCTGGGGCATAACGTGCTAGCTTACTAAAGTCATCCACATACTGGCCAACTGTACGTCCTCCTTGGCGCAAGTTGCGAAACTCACACTTCTTCATGGCCATAGCTCCTGCTGAAACATGAGTAGTACGGAAAGCCTACTGAAACTGGTCCCATGTGACAGTGTCGATGTGATAAGTGGCTGTGAACTTCTCCCACCATGATGCTGCGAGTCCATCAAGCTGATGTGCGGAAAAACGCACCTTCTCCGCATCTGTGCATCCTGCAGTGGTCAACTCCCTTCCCATTTTACGGAGCCAATCATCTGCAACTATCGACTCGGTGCTACTGGAGAACACCAGCGGATTCAGCCTCAAGAAACGGGCTAAGTGATCAACAGGTGGTGGTCGTGGTGGGTTGTTGTTGTTATTGTTGTTGTTCCCCTGATTCTGATTCTAGACTAGCATCTGCATCAATGCATTCTGCTGCTGGATCAACTGAGTGAGCTCCGGTGGGAAAACAAATCCATTGTCACCTCTCGGAGGCATCTGAGGTTTTAGCAAAGATGAGAATATAGAATAGAATGAGGTCTAGAGAGAATAACACTACCCATATGCACATGAGACAAATGCAATCAATATCACTTCACTCCATTCAAACAAGGGCATACAACGGTCTAACTATCATTACAGAAGTGCTTGGACTATACTATATACATGGGGGAAATATACTGGTATGGTGGTCGACTAGAAAAATTGATCGGTCGAAGACTCCATGATATCTGCTCCAGCTTCATCAACAAAGTCATCATCGCTATCGTTTGGGTCTGAGTCGGTGTCGTCGATGATGATGTAGTTCTCTGGGCAAGTGCAATCATCATCATCTCCTCCAGTCGTGGGGAATCCCATGAATACATTTAGCTTTTTCTTCAAATCATCATTCTTCTCCACGAGTGCCGTCATTTCCTCCTCATATCCATCACGTGTAGACTTAAGTTCTTCTTCTAGCTCCGTGATCTTGGTCAATGCCTTCTTCAGATCTATCATGCCTGCACACATCTGGTTCTCCTGGCGACGAATATGCTGGTTTAGCTCCTGGATGAAAGCTGCAATTGATCTATCCTTCCTGGTATTGATCATCTCCCATTGCTCATCTCGGCGCCCACAAATCTGGTAAATTGTATCCTTGAGATCCTTGTGGTAAACTTCTCCATTGTGTCCCATGGTGATGTGGGCTGCCATGCTCTTTCCTAGACTCCAGGTTGGTGCATCAAAGGAAAACTCTATGGGCTTAGTGACGGGCATGAACGTCCTTCCTGGAACTTGAACTTGAATCATCCAACGCTCCTCTTCGGGTGGAGTGGCGATGTAGGTCCCGGTGAAGCTTGGCACTCCGATGTTCAGGTATCTAGTGACTTCCTTCAAGTGGCGTCCAAAGGGTGTATCTTCATCCGGTTGCGTGAACTTGCTCCTTGCATCCGCCATCATAAAGAGTAGAAAAGGGGAGGAGTCAGAAATGAGAAGAGAGTAGTGATCTAGGGCTTTAGCTTAGTGGTCGTGTCCTACAGTCAGCGTGTGCTCTGATACCATCTTGTAGCGACCAGACCTCAAACAGTCTGATCTCTGTGCATTTGTGTCACCCCTGGATCGGTAATGCTGACATGCATAGTACTTGAAGGATTTATAATAGAGTAGCAATCACACACTTATTACATCGAATGTCTCAAAAGAGAACTTATTACAATAAATATGGCTTAAGGCCATCTAATAACGTTTAACAGCGGAAGGCTTGGAAGATAAGCGAGTCCATCAACTCCAACGACATCACTGAGTATAAGACCACGACCTAAGGCACCTTACTCGTCGTCTGAAAAGTCTGCAACATGAACGTTGCAGCTTGAAAACGGGTCAGCACATGGAATATGCTGGCAATGTAACACATAGAGAGTATTGAACAGAATAATGCTATCACTACATGCATATATGGCTGGTGGAAAGTTCTATGGTTACAGTTAAAGCCAAATTTTCCCTACAACAAAGGAATAAATTTTATTTAACTATCATGGTGGTTCTTAAACATTGAGAAGGTTCACCCAACTCAATCCCAATTAAGCATCATCATTAAAACCAACAAATTAAATTAAAGTAACATGATGAGATTCACATGATAATCCAGGTACTAGATACTCAAAACGTCCATAAGCGGGGACACAGCTAACCATGATTAGTTTATACACTCTACAGAGGTTTGCGCACTTTTCCCCGCAAGACTCGATCTCCTCCGTTGGAATTCTTGCACTACATGGTGTTTGAGAAACAGATGACCGAGACATAGTCTTTCAGAAGCGTTTGCACCTTATGATGGGTAGACAGTTACACCCACTTTCCCCTACATCTGCTAATCTACCACTGTAAGAGTTCACACGACTTAATCAACTATGCTAGATCCCATAGTAGCTTGCGGCTGCACACGGAAGTTTCTAGCATGAATAATCTCATGATCCCTTTAAGCCTGGGTGGCGGTCCATAGGAGAATCACACGGTACCCCGGGATTTCCAAAAAATACAGGCAACACTGGGTTCCCCAGGTGCCTCGATCCACCCAGATGTAAATTTAAGTTGCCACCTTAAGTAAACCATTAAATTAATAATCTGACATCTGTCATGGATACACTCACCCAATCCATGTCTACTAGCATAGCATAGCGATATAAGCAAACGTAGAAGTAACTCCCAAAGGTTTGATAATAAATAGGTAATAGGTTCTAGCTCATCTACTTCCCCAAAACCCACATGTTAACAGATCCTAATCATGCAATTGTTTGAGGATTGATCTAATGCAATAAAACTGGGTAGTAAAGAGGTATGATCAAAGTGTTACTTGCCTTGCTGATGATCCGTGAAACCTAGAGACTCGTAGTAGCAAGCGGCGCACTCTGGGTACTCTATCGCAAACAAACAAGCATACAATAAGCACTCATCTAATGCATGGGTAAAACTCAAATAAAAGATCTAACCAGAAAGTTCAACTTAAGAACTCTGGTTAAGAATCAAGTCACACGAAGCAACGAAAGTCAAACGGCGAAAGAAACAAGCTTCGTTCACTAATCTGGACCTAAGTCAAATTTTACAGTAGTAAAATCATGTTTGAGTTGGTTAAACGGAAAGAGGGTTTCAAGACGAAACTCCAGGCGCTTGGATCGCCTGATTCCGATAAACGAGCGAAAAGTTATACTAGAACGAAAATCGGATCAGAAATCACGATCGGAAATAATCGCGGAAAATCCAAGAAAAAGAAAAACAGACGAACAGGCTAACGAACGAACGTTCGCTGTCTGCGGCTAAACGACGAAAACCGTTCATTAAAATGAACGTACGGACGAACGTTCACAAAATAAAAAAACGAAAAAAAACTAAACCGATCTATATATAAAAAATAAACCGCAGTTCCTACAGAAAAACCAACGGTTTTCTGAAGAAAAACGGCGGCGGCGCAGGTGCTACCTCCGGCGGCGGCGGGCTCCGGCGAGGTTGGCGGTGTGGGCAGCGGCGGCGGACGGCCGCGGCGGCGGGCGGCTCCGACGTGGGGCGCATGCTGCGGCGGCGGCGGCGGCGGCGGTGCGGCTCAGTTAGTATTAGGGTTTATGGGGTGAGGCGGGCTGGGGTGGGCCGGTGGGGTGGGGCGGCTTTTAAAGCCGGGCGGTGGACGAGTCCGGGTCGCCCACGGCGGCCCGAGTCGGTTCGTTTTTTAAAACAATTCGGACATGCAGAAAAAGAAGGAAAAAAAATACTAAACGGACTCCAGAAATCCCGAAATAAATTTTCCCCGTCCTCTAAAAATAAGCTGGACAAGATGAACATTTATTTGGGCCTAAAATGCAATTCTGAAAAACGTGCATTTTTCCTAAATTCAAATAAAATAGCGATAAACTCCGAAATAAAATCTTATTTGATTTTATTATTAAATCCTCAATATTTCTTTATTTTGGGAAAGTCATTTTATTCCCTCCCTTTTATTTTTTATAAGAAATATTCGAAGATAAAATAATTAAAATCAAATGATCCTATTTTCAAAATTTGAGAAAACTCAAATATGAAAATAACGAAATCTCCAACTCTCTCCGTGGGTCCTTGAGTTGCGTGAAATTTCTAGGATCAAGCCTAAATGCAATAAAATGATATGCAAAGATGATCTACTGTATAACATTCCAAATTGAAAATTTGGGATGTTACAAACAATGTTTGCTAGACCATGAAAATGATATGCGTCTACATGAAAGAAATGAAATAGATCAAATTTTCTTTGAACAACAAACTCTGCTTAAACACAATTTTCCTATTGATACTCTAGGAGGTCCTCCTCCACCTAAAGGTGATCCTGTGTTTGAATTAAAACAATTGCCAGACACTTTGAAATACGCTTATCTTGATAAGAAAAAGATATATCCTTTTATTATTAGTGCTAACCTTTCAGAACATGAAGAAGAAAGATTATTGAAGGCTCTGAAGAAGCACCGAGCTGCTATTGGATATACTCTTGATGATCTTAAGGGCATTAGTCCCACTCTCTGTCAGCACAATATTCATATGGAACCTAATGCTAAACCTATTGTTGATCACCAACGACATTTAAATCCTAAAATGAAAGAAGTGGTAAGAACAGAAATACTAAAGCTTCTGGAAGCAGGTATAATCTATCCTATAGCTAATAGTAGATGGGTAAGTCTCGTTCATTGTGTCCCTAAAAAGGGAGATATTACTGATGTTCCTAATGATAGGAATGAACTTATTCCACAAAGAATTGTCACTGGTTATAAAATGGTGCTCGATTTTAGAAAATTAAATAAAGCTACTAGAAAAGATCATTACCATCTGCCTTTTATTGATCAAATGTTAGAAAGATTGTCAAAGCACACACATTTTTGTTTCCTTGATGGATATTCTGGTTTTTCTCAAATACCTATCTCACAACCTGATCAAAAGAAAATCAATATCACTTGTCCTTTTGGAACTTATGCTTATAGACGTATGCCTTTTGGTTTATGCAATGCACCTGCTAGCTTTCAAAGATGTACGACTGCTATATTCTCTGATTTTTGTGAAAAGATTGTTGAGGTTTTCATGGATGAGTTTTTCGTTTACGGAACTTCTTTTGATGGTTGCTTAAGCAACCTTGATTGAGTTTTGCAGAGATGTGAGCAAACTAATCTTGTCTTGAATTGGGAGAAGTGCCACTTTATGGTTAATGAAGGTATTGTTTTGGGGCATAAAATTTCTAAATGAGGTATTGAGGTGGATAAAGCCAAAGTTGATGTAATTGAGAAAATGCCATGTCCTAAACATATTGAAGGTATTCGTAGTTTCCTCGGTCGTGCTGGTTTCTGTAGGAGGTTTGTTAAAGACTTCTCTAAAATTTCTAGCCTCTTACAAATCTTTTACAAAAGGATGTTCCATTTGTTTTTTATGATGACTGTGTAGAAGCCTTTGAAACACTTAAGAAAGCCTTGATTACTGCACCTATTGTTCAACCACCTGATTGGAACTTGAATTTTGAAATTATGTGTGATGCTAGTGATTATGTTGTTGGTGCTGTGCTAGGACAAAGAGTTGATAAGAAACTAAATGCTATTCATTATGCTAGTAAAACTCTAGACAATGCCCAACACAATTATGCTACTACTGAAGATTTCTTAGCAGTGGTGTTTGCTTGTGATAAATTTAGATCTTAGATTGTTGATTCTAAAGTTACTGTTCACACTGATCATGCTGCTATAAAATATCTTATGGAAAAGAAAGATGCTAAACCTAGACTCATTAGGTGGGTTCTCTTGCTACAAGAATTTGACTTACATATCACTGATAGAAAGGGAGCTGAGAACCCCGTGGCTGATAACTTGTCTAGGCTAGAAAATATTCTTGATGACCCACAACCTATTAATGATAGCTTTCTTGATGAATAATTAGCTGCAATAAATTGTTCTCATAAGACTCCTTGGAATGCTGACTATGCTAATTATATTGTTGCTAATTATATACCACCTAACTTCACATATCAACAAAAGTAAAAAAATTCTTCTATGATTTAAGACATTACTTTTGGGATGATCCACATCTTTAAAAAGAAGGAGTAGATGGTATTATTAGATGTTGTGTACCTGAGCATGAACAGGGACAAATCCTACGGAAATGTCACTCCGAAGCTTATGGAGGGCATCATGCGGGAGATAGAACTGCTCACAAGGTATTGCAGTCTGGTTTTTATTGGCCTACCCTCTTCAAGGATGCCCGTAAGTTTGTTTTATCTTGTGACGAATGTCAAAGAATTGGCAATTGGTAAGCGTCAGGAAATGCCTATGAACTATTCTCTTGCTGTTGAACCATTTGATGTTTGGGGATTTGATTACATGGGACCTTTTCCTTCCTCTAATGGGTATACACATATTTTGGTTGCTGTTGATTATGTTACTGGGTGGGTAGAAACTATTCCAACCAGTAGTGCTGATCACAACACCTCTATTAAAATGTTTAAGGAAGTCATTTTCCCAAGGTTTGGAGTCCCTAGATATTTAATGACTGATGGTGGATCACATTTTATTCATGGTGCTTTCCGTAAAATGCTTGTTAAATATGATGGAACCATAGAATTGCATCACCCTATCATCCTCAGTCTTGTGGTCAAGTTGAACTTAGCAATAGAGAAATAAAGTTAATATTACAAAAAACTATCAATAGGTCCCAAAAGAATTGGTATAAGAAATTAGATGATGCACTTTGGGCTTATAGAACAACATATAAAAATCCTATGGTATGTCTCCTTATAAAATGGTTTATGGAAAAGCTTGTCATCTGCCTCTTGAATTAGAACATAAAGCATATTGGACAATTAAAGAACTCAAGATTTCAAACTCGCTGGTGAAAAGAGGCTATTTGATATTATCTCACTATATGAATGGAGAACCCAAGCCTATGAAAATGCCAAGTTATTTAAATAAAAAGTTATAATATGGCATGATAAGAGAATCCAAAAGCGTGAGTTTAAAGTTGTAAAATATGTTATTTTGTACAACTCTCGTTTCAGATTGTTTGTAGGCAAACTTCTCTCTAAATGGGAAGGACCATATGTTATAGAGGAGGTTTATCGATATGAAGCCATCAAAATAAATAATGCAGAAGGTACTAACCCGAAGGTTGTCAATGGGCAAAGCATAAAACATTATATCTCAGGTACGCCCATTAATGTTGAAAGAAATCTTATTCAAACTATGATACCGGAAGAACACATAAAGGAAACCTTCCAGAATACTCCAGAATCGTGAAAAAAGAGGAGGTACGTGATACGGTAAGTAAATGGACTCCGAAAAATCCGCAAAAATATTTATTGTCAGTTTTGGAATATATTGAAAATTAGGAAAATAAGAAACAACCAGGACGGCACCCCTCGTGGGCAGAAGACTCCAGGGCGGCAAGCCAGTCACGCCCAGGTGGGTTGTGCCCACCTCGGGTACCTTCCGGACTCCGTTTTCTTCCGTTTTCTTGTTTTCCAAGATAAAAAATCTTTATACCCCCCGAACCTATTGACCACTGTATCACGGAGAAATCTTATGTTTTCTTTTCCTTGCTATTTTCTTGACAGATCTGAAAATATGTCATCCCAAGACTCGGAGGGTGAGAGCTATGTTGCTGATTTTATCGCAAACCCAAAGGTTTATGGGATGTGGAGCACTATAGCTGGACTTCGGAGGAAGAAGAAGACTATGATCCTAAAAGGAAGGACGAGACAAGCTCTAACAAGTTGAAGTTCCATTGCCTCAACCTGGGGACATGCACGTGGAATTCAAGAAATCAAGTCTCCCCAGTAAAGCAAAGAAACTTAAGATCCAGTTTATCCCTTTTCATCTCTTGCAGGAAAACAAGTAAGAATTATGCAAAAAGATATTAGAGTTCAAGCAGGAGATTGGTGACTCAAAGGAGGGAAATTCCATCCTCAAGCATAAGCTAAGGAAGGAGGATAAGATCGCTACTACTTCACCACCACCACCTCCTTCTTCATCACCAAAGGAAAATTGAGTATTGGATATGGGCACTCCCCTTGGCTTGTGCCAAGCTTGGGGGAGGTGCCCTAGTATCATATCACCTCCACTATCTTTAATCTTTACTTATCTTAGTTCGATCCATAGTTATCTTTTGCTTTAGATGAATAAAAGTTTAGTTCAATCCTTTCCTTTTGAGTGTTTGCTTAATGATCTATCCTTGTAATCGTGTGCGAGATATATAATAAAGTTTAGTTTGAGTTCTGTTTTCTTTACTTCCATGTTCAATAAAATGAAAGAAAATAAATGAAGAAGATCATATGCTAATATTATGGTAAGTAATGACATCACATAAGGAAGAGTTTAAGTAGAAAATTTTATTGGAGATTGACAAACATAGCATTCGTCAATGATGCAATTCATGAAAGAATTAATAAGGGAAGAGAAGATTCACATGCAAATATACTATCTTGGACATCGTTTGTGGTTGTGAGCCCCCATCAAAATATTATATGCCAAAATTGTTGATGTTGGACAAGGAAGACAACGTAATGATTTATGTTTGTTCATGTTCACATAGAAGTTATATTGTCATAGATCCTTTAACATGTGGTGATTGCCCCCCATCTTTGCTAGCCAAAAAATCCGCACTAAGTAGAGATACTACTTGTGCATCCAAAAACCCTTAAACCCACATCTTGGTTTGAGAGTCCACCATACCTACCTATGGATTGAGTAAGATCCTTCAAGTAAGTTGTCATCGCTGCAATAAGGCAATAAAAATTGCTTCTAAAAGTGTTGGATCATTTAGTGTAAGAGAAAATTGAGCGCTGTACGAACTTGTGATGGCAAAGAATAAAAGCGACATACTGTGTAATAAAGGCTGCTATCATAAGGGGAAATATAAAGTGACATTATTTTGCACTAAGAGATTGAGCATACAAACAAAAAGCGCATGGCAACCTCTACTTCCCTCTGTGAAGGGCCTATTTTACTTTTATGTATTTTCTTTTATGCAAGAGTCAAAGTATTTCCCTATATTCCTTTTTATTTTCTCTTTTGGCAAGCATCATGTGGCGAGGAAAGATCTATGCACATATATCGAGTTGGATACGGGGGGCATGAGTTATTATTGTTGACATCACCCTTGAGGTGAATACGTTGGGAGGCAAAACTATAAGCCCCTATCTTTCTATGTGTCCGGTTGAAACTTTTTGCTCATGTGTATGCAGTGAGTGTTAGCAATCATAGAAGACTATGTGATGGTCGAGTATGTGGACTGGCCAAAAGGCTCCGATACATGACCCTTCCTTGAAAAGATGATGAATTGTAGTTGCAAAGTTGACTGAGAACATAGTTTGTTAGTTTTCTTTATACTTCGATGTTGTGATGAATTGTTACTTATTCATGAGAAGTTACATGATAGAAGTTTTATGATAAAAGTTCTATGATAAAGTTTTATGTTAAAACTTGTTGCTGCTACAATAATATACATGATGCTTCTATATCCATATTTTGTCTTTATCGACACCTCTCTCTCTAATCATGTGGACATGTTTTTCAATTTCGGTTTTCGCTTGAGGACAAGCGAGTCTAAGCTTGGGGGAGTTGATACGTCCATTTTGCATCATGTTTTCCTACTGTTATGTATAATGTTTTTATGCATAATAATGCTTTTTGGAGTAATTATAATGCCTTTTCTCTCATAATATGCAAGGTTCACACAAAGAGGGAGAATACCAACAGCTGGAATTCTGGACCTGAAAAAGCGACGTCAATCCACCTATTCTACACAACTCCAAATGAGCTGAAACTTCACGGGGATTTTTTATGGAACAAATAATAATTATTGGAGAAAATAACTACCAGAGGGGGCCCACCAGGTGGGCACAACCCACCTGGAGCGAATACCCCTCTGATCATGAGCATGATTATCATTTGTGAGTAGTTACTTTTGTTCTTGAGGTCACGGGAGAAATCTTGTTGCAAGTAATCATGTGAACCTGATATGTGTTCGATATTTTGATGGTATGCATGTTGTGATTCCCTAAGTGGTGTCATGTGAACATCGACTACATGACAGATGGGTTGCGAGAGTGATAGAAGCTTAAACCCTAGTTTATGTGCTATTCCGTAAGGGGCTGATTTGGATCCAAAAGTTTAATGTTATGGTTAGATTTATTCTTAATATTTTTCTCGTAGTTGCGGATGCTTGTGAGGGGGTTAATCATAAGTAGGAGGTTTGTTCAAGTAAGAACAACACCTAACCACCGGTCCACCCACATATCAAATTATAAAAGTAGCGTACACAAATCAAACCAATATGATGAAAGTGATTGGATGAAATTCTCGTGTACCCTCAAGAACACTTTACTTATCATAAGAGCCTGTTTTGGCCTGTCCTTTCCCTCAAAAGGATTGGGCTACCTTGCTGCACTTTTGCTACCGTTACCGTTACTAGCTCATTACAAATTACCTTGCTATCAAGCTACTCATTACTTATAATTTCAGTGCTTGCAGACATTACCTTGGTGAAAACCGCTTGTCATTTCCTTCTGCTCCTCATTGGGTTCGACACTCTTATCGAAAGGACTACGATTGATCCCCTATACTTGTGGGTCATCACCATATACCACCACCGCTTATCCGCTACTTCTCTGAGTCTATATACCACCACCGATCTGATACGTCGATTTTGAATCATGTTTTCCTACTGTTATTTATAAAGTTTTTATGCATAATAATGCTTTTTGGAGTATTTCTAATGCATTTTCTCTCATAATATGCAAGGTTTACACAAAGAGGGAGAATGCCGGTAGCTGGATTTCTGGACCTGAAAAAGCTACATAAGAGTTACCTATTATGCACACCTCCAAACGAGCTGAAAATTTACGGAGAATTGTTTTGCAATATATTAAGAATATTGGAGCAAATAAGTACCAGAGGGGGCCCAGCTGGTGGGCACAACCCACCTGCGTGCGCCAGGGAGCCCAGACGCGCCCTGGTGGGTTGTGCCCTCCTCGGCCCACCTCCTGTGCCCCTCTTCTTGTATATAAGTCATTTTGACCTAGAAAAAAAAGTAAGGAGAGGACTTTCAGGACGAAGCGCCGCCGTCTCGAGGCGGAACTTGGGCAGGAGCACTTTCGCCCTTCGACGCAGCAATTCCGCTAGGGGAACTTCCCTCCCGGAGGGGGAACATCGTCATTGTCATCACCAACAACTCTCCCATATTTGGGAGGGCCATATCCATCAACATCTTCAACAACACCATCTTCTCTCAAACCCTAGTTCATCGCTTGTGTTCAGTCTTTGTACCGGAACCTTAGATTGGTGCTTGTGGGTGACTAGTAGTGTTGATTACATCTTGTAGTTGATTACTATATGGTTTATTTGGTGGAAGATTATATGTTCAAATCCATTATGCTATTTAATACCTCTCTGATGTTGAGCATGATTATAATTTGTGAGTAGTTAATTTTGTGCTTGAGGTCACGGGAGAAGCCATGTTGCAAGTAATCATGTGAACTTGATGCGATATTTTGATAATATGTATGTTGTGATTCCCTTAGTGGTGTCATGTGAACATCGACTACATGACACTTCACCATATTTGAGACTAAGGGGTTGCATTGTGGAGTATTTATTAGATGATGGGTTGCTAGAGTGACAGAAGTTTAAATCTTAGTTTATGTGCTACTTTGTAAGGGACCGATTTGGATCCAAAGATTTAATGCTATGGTTAGATTTTATCTTAATACTTTTCTCATAGTTGCGGATGCTTGTGAGGGGGTTAATCATAAGTAGGAGGTTTGTTCAAGTAAGAACAACACCTAAGCACCGATCAAACCACATATCAAATTATCAAAGTAGCGAACGCGAACCAAACCAACATGATGAAAGTGATATGATGAAATTCCCGTGTACCCTCAAGAACGCTTAGCTTATTATAAGAGACCGTTTTGGCCAGTCCTTTGCCTAAAAAGGATTGGGCTACCTCTGCACTTTTTTTACCATTACCATTACTTGCTTATTACAAATTATCTTGCTATCAAACAACTTGTTACCGACAATTTCAGTGCTTGCAGACATTACCTTGCTGAAAACCGCTTGTCATTTCCTTTTGCTCCTCGTTGGGTTCAACGCTCTTACTTATCGAAAGGACTATGATTGGACCCCTATACTCGTGGGTCATCATGATCCGAGTCCATATGCCACCACTGATCCAAGTCCATATACCACCACCGCTCTTAGTCCATATACCACCACCGATCCGAGTCCATATACCACCACCGATCCGAGTCCATATACCACCATCGATCCGAGTCCATATACCACCAACAATCCGAGTCCATCCCATATTAGGTTTGGTTTTGAGATCCTTCTGTAGTCATATCTGTTTTTCCTCGTATGAGTAGGTTTTGGATTCCATCAATCTTTTGTCGTCCGTAGAAGAGGTTGGTTTCCAAAAGAAAAGAGTCCGGAAACCAACCTCCATTTAGGCTCAAAGTTTTCCAAAAACACACTTGTCAAAAGAAATCTGGCTATCCTATTTTCAGGTGTTTCTGAGACAGTTGCCGTTTTAGAAAGTCTTTTGAGTAGTTTCCAGTTTTTTGGGTTAGGACAGTCAAAAAAAAAATAGTCGAAAAATTTCGTGCATATCCTGTTATTTTGCCTTGGGAAGTGTTTTGAGACACTCGGCATTACAGTTATTTTCGGCAAAAAAAGCGCAAACAAAGGAGCGCCAAAAATATATTCAGAGTGTGCTTTTCCCTTGTTTACGTATCGCGCCGTGATTTTGGTAGTGTTCTAGGCTCACGTCTCTAGTATGGTCTAGCCTAAGACCAACAGAGTACTGTCGTTGAGCGTTTATTCAACTTTGCATCTCTAAATTGATTATTGCTGACATTTTTTGCTACCATATCATAAGCCTTCCCAGCTCCACATACATCTACATTGTGTGTTTGACACCACCTGGCAATCGCTCTGTCCAAGCTTTGCAAGTTTTGACTACAATGGTTGCCGATCACCACCTGCTGCTGGGTAAGAACTGGTAAGAATTTGAGATTTGCTTGACGGATTTGTGACACCCCGCCACTTTCTAGTAGCATGTAGGATCGTATTCTTGTGTGTTTCTATTGCTGTTAACCATGGCAGGACCACAAGCCGACGAGATTGACTGGGAGAACATGACGAAGAAGGAGCTTCATGATTAATTTTTGCAAATGTTGAGTCAACAGGTGGAAGACATGATGGCCAGCTTTGGAAAGGCACTGGAGAGGATTGATGACATTGAGAAAACAATTGACACCAAGTTGGATGCCAAGTTCAATGAAGTACTCGCGCGTCTTCCACAACCACCACCCGCATCTGCTGCACCATTGCAACAACATCAACAACCACCTCCACACCATGATCCAGCAGGGTGAGCGCAGTGTGTTCCTCTTGAGCCAGGACAAACTTCTGGTATCGCCGCTACTGTTGTTGATGCTTCCGTAGCTCCTCCTGCTACTACAGAGGTGGAGGACTATTACGAGGATGAGGTTGCTCAAAATTAGAACTACGTGCAACCACCAACACCACCAGCACCAGCACCAGTACCAGCAAGTCAACCTCATGCATATAATCGCAACGGTAGGGCTGCAGCACCACCTCAGGTACGAGATTATGACCATATTACTAAACTAGAATTGAATATTCCACCGTTTGAGGGTATATACATTCCTCATGTATATCTTACTTGGGAGTTAGAAACTGAACAATGTTTCACACGCTTACAATATCCTGAGGATAGACGTGTTGCTACTGCTATTTGTGAATTCACTAGTTTTGCTTCTGTTTGGTGGTTTGAACATTGTAGATTATATCATTATAAGATCCCTACTACTTGGGCAGCTTTGGAAATGGCTATGCATACTCGTTGGGTTCCACCATATTATCAACGTGAATTACTTCAAAAATTGCAGCGTTTTTGAAAGTGCATTATATCGACTAGAGGGGGGGGGCGAATAGGCGATTTTTACAAATTTGTCACTGAGGAATTTCTAGATGAAAAAATTCCTAAGCAACGACACACTAGCAGCGCAATAAGTACTCAAGTATAAGCATAACAGAGCAACAACATAGTCATCATGATGAAATGAAAACAAGCATAGAGTGCAGATAGTGTGAAAACAGGATAAGCAGGATGAAGGCTATGTGACAGAAGAATTAGGACTGAGGAAATAGAGAAAGTCTTCAGTCAAAGTCTTAAAACAGTAATGATCAGGTTCATCAATCACATGAATGAGGAAATGAAAGGGTTGAGGAAATAGAACTAGTTGGCTTGGTGAAGAGAATGATTTGGTAGACCGGTTCCAACTGCCGTGACAGTTGTACGTTTGGTTGGAGCGGCTGGGTATTTAAACCCGAGGACACACAGTCCTCACCGTATTCTCCTTGAGCTAAAGTCACACAGACCTCGCCCAATCACTCGTGGTAAGTCTTTAGGTGACTTCCAAACCTTCACAAACTTGGTCACTCGACGATCCACAATTCCTCTTGGATGCTCAGACCATGATGCCTAACTGTATGGAGGATACACAGTCCTCAAAGGTAGCAAGCGTCGGTTCCACACAGGAACAATCTCTTCAGTGATGCTTAATCACCTTGGGTTTGTAGGTGTTTGGGTTGGGTTTTGGGGTTTTTCCTCACTTGATGATTTTCGCTCAAAGTCCTCGGAGGATGGGATGCTCTCAATGATAAGTGTCAGTTTCTCTCGGAGCAGCCAACCAGCTAGTGGTTGTAGGGGGCGACTATTTATAGCCTAGGGAGCATCCCGACATGATAAGACATAAATGCCATTCAATGATATGACCGTTAGGTGGGTAGATATTTTGGACAGCTCGCGCATAGCACAACAATAGTCGGAAATATGTGGTTCAAATTCCTCAGGGCTATCATGTTCCTCACTGGGTAGGCAATACGCACTGGCGAATTCCTAACTCCTCAGTTAGAACAAAGTCCTCAGAGACTAGAAGATCTTCGTCTCTGTCTCTGAAGAAATTGACTGAACTGATATGAGATTTCCAATGGCTTCACTCGAAAGGATTGGGTAGTTATAGGATTTTGAGATGAGCATCACTTGGAAATCACTTTCCTTAGTGTTACCTCAACCCGATTTAACAGTACGGTGTTTCCTATGACTCAAGAAAGAGAAAATGAAACAACGAAAACAAAAGTCTTCATGCTTCATAATCCTTGCATGAATATCCAAGGTCACACCAATTTCTTCACTTCCAAAATCTTCAGGAGAACCAAAGTCTTCAGCTGACGACATACATTTTTAGGGGTCGACTTTCATCGTAAATATCGAACTCCTCATCAACTTATAGAGCCTCTGTACACTCACAAACATATTAGTCTCTTAACCTATAAGTCTTCAATACACCAAAATCACTAAGGGGCACTAGATGGACTTACAGTTTTAGACAAGGAAAACATTTTCTAGAGGAGTATTATCAGGAATTACAAACTGGCATGATTAGATGTGGTATTGTTGAGGATAATGAAGCTATGCTTGCATGTTTTATGGGTGGATTAAATTGAGAGATTCAGACCATTTTAGAGTATAAGGAGTATAACAATATCACTCATTTATTCCATCTTGCTTGCAAAGGTGAACGTGAAGTGCAGGATCGACAGACATTGGCGCGAACTAACTTTCTTGTAGGTCGACCTTCATCATGGACATCGCGTGCATCTTCTACTTCCACATGTTTTACACCGGCACCTCCGTCAGCTGCCACCTCCAGCCGTGATACAAGAAAGCAGGCACTACAACCACTATCTGCCAAGAGCACACCTACCGGGCCTGCACAAAACTCTTCTTCATCCATGGCATCAACAGGGCACACACATGATATTATTTGTCATTGTTGTAAGGATAGAGGTCATTTTGCGAGAGAATGCAAATCTCCGCGTGTTATGATTGCTACTGAGGATGGTGGGTATGAGTCCGTTAGTGACTATGATCAGGAGACTTTTGCTCTTATTACAAGTGAAGAACACGGTGGAGATGATTCTGATCACGAGACGCAATACATGGCTGCTGAAGATGCTGACAGGTATGAAAGTTTAGTTGCTCAACATGTTTTGAGTGTGCAGGTCACACAAGCTGAGCAAAATCAGAGGCATAATTTGTTCCACACAAAGGGAGTTGTGAAGGAATGTTCTATTTGCGTCATCATAGATGGAGGGAGCTGCAACAACTTGGCTAGCATCAAGATGGCGGAGAAGCTATCTCTCACCACAAGACCACATCCACATCCTTACTACATCCAATGGTTCAACAACAGACACAAGGTTAAGGTAACACGTACTGTTCGTGTGCATTTTAGTATCTCTACATATGCTAATTCTGTTGATTGTGATGTGGTACCCATGCAAGCATGTTCCTTACTACTTGCTAGACCATGGCAATTTGATAAAAAAATTGTACACCATGGTAGAAACAATCAATATACTCTTGTTCATATGGATAAACATATTACTTTGCTTCCTATGTCTCCTAATTCCATTTTGAAAGATGATATTAATAGAGCTAATAAAGCAAAATAGGAGAAAAATAAGAGTGAAAATCAGATTGTGGCAAAAGAATTTGAGCAACAAATGAAGCCTAATAATAAACCATCTAGTGTTGCTTCTGAAATGAAACTGAAGAGTGCATGTTTACTTTCCACCAAATGTGATATTGATGAGCTAGATTTTAGAAAATCTGTTTGCTATGCTTTTGTGTGCAAAGAGACATTATTTTCAATTGAGGATGTGCCTTGCTCCTTGCCTTCTGCAGTCACTAACATTTTGCAGGAGTTCGCTGATGACTTTCCACAAGATGTGCCATGAGGATTACCACCTATTCGAGAGATTCAACATCAAATTGACCTAATTCCTGGTGCGTTGCTGCCAAACCATGTGCCATATCATACCAGTCCAGAGGAGACGAAGGAGATTATGCGTCAAGTACAGGAGCTACTCGACAAAGGTTATATACGTGAATCTCTTAGTCCTTGTGCCGTTCCCATTATACTAGTGCCTAAAAAGGATGTGTGTTGGTTGTAGAGGCATTAATAATATTACTATTTGTTATCAACATCCTGTTCCTAGGCTAGATGATATGCTTGATGAATTGAGTGACTCTACAATATTCTCCAAAGTTGATTTCCGTAGTGGATACCATCAAATTCATATGAAATTGGGAGATGAATGGAAAACAACATTTAAAACTAAGTTTGGATTATGTGAGTGGTTAGTCATGCCTTTTGGGTTAACTAATGCACCTAGTACTTTCATGAGATTAATGTACAAAGTTTTACGTGCTTTCATTAGACAATTTGTGGTAGTTTACTTTGATAATATATTGATTTATAGCAGATCTTTGGAGGAACATTTGAAACATTTACGTGTTGTTTTTATTGCTCTACGTGATGCACATTTGTTTGTAACCTTGGGAAGTGCACCTTTTGCACCGACCGACTATCTTTTCTTGGCTATGTTGTTACTCCAGAGGGAATTGAAGTTGATAAAGCCAAGATTGAATCTATTGGGAGTCCGGCCAAAGGTCTTAGTCCGGCCATCCGGACACCCCGTAATCCAGGACTCCCTCAGTAGCCCCTGAACCAGGCTTCAATGACGACGAGTCCGACGCGCAAGTTGTCTTCGGCATTGCAAGGCGGGTTCTCCTGCAAATTCTCTGTATCCGTCAAATAGTGTCCGACTTCTAGTGTGTGCTACCCTCCTCGGCTTCTGTGCCCCATAATGACCATATTCCACGCGTCAAACGAATGCGAAAAGCCAGGGGGGTTTCTTTTCACTTACCCCCCCGGTTGCGTTAATGAGCCGCCCATAAAAGAGACGGGGATTTAGATCCAATTCGCACCATCTTCCCTCCGCGAGTCTTCATCAGAGCGCCTATGACAGAGATCCATTCCATCATGGCCAGCCGGTGCCGCTCCTCCTCTCGCCCCTCTAGCCCTCGGCCCGGAGATTGGGGGCGATGCTCCATCCCGCATAGCAAGTTAGTAGCGCTTCAGTCCAAAGGGCTTCTCCCCCCAGCATATATGGTCCCAGTTTGAGCCGGGATTGCTGCCTATAGCGGCAGAGAGCAGGCGGAGGGCGTTCCCAATCCCTCTCAAGGAGAGCGGGTATGCCTAGTCCCTTATTTAATGAGAGGACTAGGATTTCCAATTCATCCATTTCTCCAAGGGTTGCTAGAGTTCTACAGCCTCCAGCTACATAACCTCACGCTCGCCTCCATTTTGCACATCGCGGGCTTTGTGGCCCTCTGCGAGTTGTTCTTGGGTGTTGAGTATTTCGCGCTATGGAAGAGGTTGTTTTGCCTTGTGCACCGTTCTCAGGAGGGGTCTATTTATCAGGTGGGCGGAGCCGAACTATGGTGCATCGCCGGGACCGGATATCTATCCGGCACCCCAAAGAGGGCGTGCGAAGACTGGCCCTCCGAGTGGTTTTATATAGATGACGTCCCCCTGCCTGACCCTGTACGGATCGGCCTCCCGAGTTCAATAATGCCCCGTTGAAGAAGCGCCTGAGTTGGCGCCCACGGAACCCTCAGAGGGAAGCTGACAGGGACTTCTGTACCTGATGAGCCAGATAAGGTTGTTGGCTCATTCCAGACTGACCATGATTAAGGTCATGGCCGTATGCATTACGCGAGGGGTGCAGCCGCTTCAATACAGAGGCCACCCCATGTGGGATTTCAACGGGGAGGATGATGCTACCCGGTGCGGTCGCAAGGGGCCAGACTCGGCCGCCACTTTAACGAGAATCTTATCCACTTTGTACAAGGGGGAAGAGGAAGAATTCCTCCGTGTCAACCCGGAAGGCGGATTCTCTATGTACAATCCTCCTAGTTGGGTGAGCGGACACTTTCACTTGCCTATCCGTTTGTGACATTCCCGTAGTTGAGTACTTAGACTAGTAATGTTCAAACGCAGGAGCTGCGCCAGGCTGTGAAGGAAGTAAACAGCCCTGCTCCACAACCCGAGGACCCGGAACGGCCCCTCGATCCGGACTCCCAAGAAGATCCGGACTTATGCGTGGAGTTGATTGATGGAGTATTTCATCAATTGAGCAAGGATAACTCCTTAGTGGCCATCACGGCCGACTATCCCAGACTACTTCCAGCCTCCAAGGTAACTAAGACCGAAGTCCCAGTATTCTCATGTTTTATCTTGCATGCCGTGTACTAACAGCGTTTCGCAGGGTAAATCCTTGAGGCGGAAGGCCGATCCCATGGTGGGCAGCCAACAAGGGCCGCTGAAGCCAGGCGGGCCAAAAAGAAGTGCGGACCGGATCGAGATTCCGGCGCAACGGTATGGCGTGCGGATTTAATGCCTAGGGTTTATGCCCTTGAGTCTTACTAATGCTCATGATTTTCTTAGAAAGAAGAGAGCCCACCGGACTATGTCCGCCGGCCAAGGTTCGAGGTCGGGTCCGGAAGCGGAGGCGGACACGGGACGCGCCTCGGGCGCTCCTCCGACAGAGGGCGCCGACAAGCTATCTGCCACCAATTCAGAGGTGGAGAGTGCCCTGAACCACAGGCGTCGCCGGACTGTTCTTCGTGACGCGTGTTTTTCCCCAGAGGCGTTGGACGCCTTTAATACAGGAGATGCGTATCTCTGTGCTGCTCAAAATGGTCTAGCCAGAGCCACGGAGCAGTATGTGAAAGACATACAGGTGAGTAAAATTGAAGGTTATATATGTCAGTAGCCCCCGAGACTTGAAACAGTGAAGATAACTGTTTGAAGGATCATGTGCTATGCAGTGTCTTAAAAATAAGAACACGCAATTGTCCCAGGAGCTCGAAGAGTGCAAGGCTCAGCTCGAGGCCGCATTGGCCACTTCAGAGAATGTCAAGGGGACGCCCGCAGGTAATATATGCTTCGAAAGGTACTTCCGTTTTGAAATGCGGCAGGCATGCAACCCTGACGATAATAATGCAGATGAGGCTGGAGTAAATCCGGACCATCAACAACTCCTACGCCAACTAAAGGCTGGCGAGAGCGTGCTGACGAGGGTGAGGCAAGAGAAGAACAAGCTTCAAGACGCCAATACCCAGCTAGGCGAGGAACTGAAAGATGTTCGTATTCAGCTGTCTTGTGCCGTAAAGGAGAATCGGAGACTTCAACGCGGCATTTTTAGTAAGTGCTTGAACGAATCTTCGAAAAAAGAATTCGGCGAGGAAGTCGATTGACAGAGCTATGTCTGTAGGTCTGCTGAGAGATCGTCCGGTGGAGGAAATGCCCGGTTCATCGGGAGACCTTCTTTCCGAGCTGTTGCAACTACACGAACGAGTTTGGCAGGCAATGCAAAGCGTCATCCAGGCTATGTGGCCAGCCCTCTCCGTGCCCGAAGGCCTTGAGGAGCTTACCAAGAAGCTGGAGGGAGTGCGGCAGCGCTTTCGGTTGTGGAAGATATCGACTTGCCGTCAAGGTGCCAGGGAGGCCTGGGCCATGGTGAAGACTCGGTACACGAAGGCTGACCCAAACCACATGGCCGAGGTCGGCCCTATAGGTCCGGACAGAAAGGAGATCCCGGTTAGCTTAGCATATGGCGAGGTGGAGCTGGCTGCAAAGTATTCCCAACAGGATGGTAAATTAGACCGCCTGTTGGATGGCATTGAAGAAGAATATGCCAAGTCGGGTTGACTCTGTAAAAATGACATAAAAAATGCTTTCTAGCTGGATTGTAGATCGTTTGTCATTGCGGACCTTTTCGCTTCGACCTCTGGACCCTATAGTCCGGAGTGTGTCCGAATACCCTCTCGGTTATGTAAGAACCGGGGCATGCATGGAGACAAGGCGTAGGGGTCATAAGTGCTTTAGCAGACAAGTGCCCAACTAGTTATGTTATATTACATGGTTAGTAAGAAACATCTTCCAGAGAGAATACTTCTGTTAGGGGATCCTTTCCCTGGGAGGCATGCCCTAAAGTGCATGTCCGAACTGCCGGAAAGAGCAGAAAAGCATCTGGGGGCGAATGAATAAATACGAAAGATCATCTTTTAGTTCACCGACCGAATATTCCCTTAAGAATGCTAGCTTTCGGCTTCACCCAGTCTGAGGTACACATCCGGCTGACCCGGCAGTAACAATCGCAGAGGTGCTCCCTTTACCACCTAGCCGAACGAACGGGAATGTAGGGGTAAGAACAGGAGCCAGGCAACCCAGCTTGGCCAAAACTTAAGTCATATCGATGCATATAATGGTGTATAAAAGGTTCATGCAGAAGCATCACACATGTTTTGGGCATGAGGCCCGTTTGATATAAACTTCTTGGTAGAGAAGCCCCCAGGTATTATGAGCGCAGGTAGCGCGTCGGGTATGTGCGAATATTGCACAGGCAAGCCCCTAAGGGCTTGTCAGAAAAAAGGGTAGGGAGAAGGAAAAAAATCCCGGACTGCCAAAAATAAAAATAAAAATAAAAAATAAAACAAAGGGACTAGGGAAGGAAACGAACATGGAGTCCGGCGCTAGGCGTAGAACCTTCCTAGGCGTGCTGCGTTCCATGGGTTCAGCTCGAGTCGGTTATCCCATGCGCTTCGCAGACGGTATGCTCCGCCGGTCAGTACTTGGTCGATGATGAAGGGCCCCTCCCATTTGGGCTTTAATTTATCCTTTTTCTTGTCCGGCAGGCATAAAACTAGTTCACCAACGTTATAGGTTTTGGCCCGTACTTCTCTGCTTTGGTATCTTCGAGCCTGCTGTTGATAGAATGCGGAACGAGCTTTTGCCACGTCACGCTCCTCTTCCGATGCGTCCAAGCTGTCCTACTGATCGAGCTTGGCTTCTCTTTCTTCGTACATGCGCACTCAAGGTGAGTCATGGATTATGTCGCATGGCAGTACTACCTCTGCGCCGTATACCATAAAAAATGGCGTGAATCCGGTAGTGCGATTCGGCGTGGTCCGCAGGCCCCAGAGTACGGAGTCAAGCTCCTCTACCCAGTGCGTGTTAGATTCCTTGAGGGATCACACTAGTCTGGGTTTGATGCCGCTCATAATGAGACCATTGGCCCGTTCGACTTGACCGTTAGTTTGAGGGTGATAGACTGAAGCATAGTCGAGCTTGATGCCCATGTTTTTGCACCAAAGTGTGACTTCATCGGCCGTGAAGTTTGTGCCATTGTCGGTTATGATGCTGTGGGGGACGCCGTAACGGTGTACGACCCCGGATATGAAGTCTATCACTGGTCCGGATTCGGCCGTCTTTACATGCTTGGCTTCTATCCATTTGGTGAATTTGTCCACCATGACTAGTAGATATTTTTGCTTGTGGGTTCCTCCTTTAAGGGGTACGACCATGTCAAGCCCCCAGACCACGAAAGGCCAGGTAATGGGTATAGTTTGTAGGGCGGTAGGCGGCATGTGGCTTTGGTTGGCGAATAACTGGCAACCAACACATCGTTGCACTAAGTCCTGAGCGTCTGCCCGGGCCGTTGGCCAATAAAATCCGGTACGGAAGGCCTTGCTTACAAGGGCCCGGGCTGCGGCGTGGTGCCCGCCGAGTCCGGCATGAATTTCAGCCAAAAGGTCTCGCCCTTCCTCTTCGGAGATACACCTTTGAAGGACTCCGGTTGTGCTTTTCTTGTAAAGCTCTCCCTCATGGACTTTATAGGCTTTAGATCGCCGCACTATGCAGCGGGCCTCGTTTTGGTCCTTGGGTAGTTCCTGCCTAGTTAGGTAGGCTAGGAATGGTTCTGTCCAAGGGGCAATGACTGCCATTATTGCGTGGGCTGACGGTGTTGTTTCGTTGGCGGAGCCCCCAACTGTTCAGAATGTTCGGTGAGGGGCAGTGTAATTGTGTCCGGGCTATTGTTTCTGGGTTCTCCTTCCCATGATACAGATGGCTTGAACAACCTTTCTAGGAAAATGTTGGGAGGGACATCCTCGCGCTTGGTGCCAATGCGTGCCAGCACGTCTGCTGCTTGGTTATTTTCCCGGGCTATGTGATGAAATTTGAGCCCCTCAAACCGAGCTGACATCTTTAGGATGGCGTTGCGGTAAGCTGCCATTTTCGGATCCTTGGCATCGATGTCCCCATTTATTTGGGATATTGCGAGATTTGAATCCCCGCGGACCTCTAGGCGCTGAATGCCCATGGAGACTGCCATCCGGAGGCCATGTAAAAGGGCCTCGTATTCGGCTGCATTGTTGGAATCCGTGTACATTATCTGAAGTACGTATTGGACTGTGTCTCCGGTTGGGGACGTCATAACGACGCCAGCCCCCAGGCCAGCCAACATTTTGGAGCCGTCGAAGTGCATGATCCAGTTGGAGTATGCGCCATACTCTTTAGGGAGTTCGGCTTCAGTCCATTCGGCGATGAAGTCGGCCAAAACCTACGACTTAATAGCTCGCCTTGGCTTGTAGATTATGTCGAACGGGAGGAGCTCGATGGCCCATTTGGCAATCCGGCCCATTGCGTCGTGGTTGTTTATAATATCATTAAGGGGTACTTCGGATGCCACTGTTATGGAGCACTCTTGAAAGTAGTGTCGCGGCTTCCGGGATGCCATGAACACCGCCTATGCTATCTTTTGATAATGCGGGTACCGTGACTTGCATGGAGTTAGTACAGTGGACACGTAGTACACTGGTTTTTGGAGGGGGAACTTGTGTCCGTACGCTTCTCGTTCGACGACGAGCATTGCACTTACAACTTGATGGGTTGCCGCGATGTATAATAGCATTGGTTCGCGCATGTTGGGCGCGGCCAGGACCGGATTTGTTGCCAGTATGGCTTTTATTTCTTTGAGTCTGGCCGTGGCGGCATCCGTCAACTCGAAGTGGTCGGTGCACCGCAGGAGGCGATAGAGGGGTAATGCCTTTTCTCCTAAGCGGGAGATAATGCGGCTTAGAGCCGCCACGCATCCTGTCAGTTTTTGTATTTCTTTGAGGTCCTTTGGGGTATCCAATTGTGACACAGCTTGGATCTTGGCTGGGTTTGCTTCAATTCCTCTACCGGATACGATGAAGCCCAAGAGCTTTCCGGCTGGTACGCCGAAAACGCATTTTTCCGGGTTGAGCTTAATGTCATATGTTCGGAGATTGTCGTGAGCCTCAAGTCTTCTACTAGATTATCGACGTGTTTTGTTTTGATGACCACGTCATCTACATATGCTTCAACTGTTTTGCCGATCTGGTTGGCCAGACATGTCTGAATCATGCGCTGATATGTTGCGCCGGCGTTTTTGAGCCCAAAGGGCATCGTGTTGAAGCAGAATGGGCCGTATGGGTGATGAATGCCGTTGCGGGTTGGTCTGACTCTGCCATCTTGATTTGATGGTAGCCAGAGTATGCATCGAGGAAACACAATGAGTCGTGTCCTGCGGTGGCATCGATGATTTGATCAATTCGGGGGAGTGGGAAAGGGTCCTTTGGACAGGCCTTGTTTAGGTCTTTGAAATCGACACATAGGCGCCAAGATTTGTCCTTCTTTGGTACCATCACCAGGTTTGCTAGCCAGTCCGGATGTTTTATGTCTCTGATGAATCCGGCTTCCAGCAGTTTTGCTAGCTCCTCTCCCATGGCTTGTCTCTTGGGTTCGGAAAAACGCCGTAGGGTCTGCTTGACGGGTTTAAACCCTTTAGGATGTTCAGGCTGTGCTCGGCCAGCCTGCATGGGATTCCTGGCATATCCGAGGGGTGCCAGGTGAAAATGTCCCAATTTTCTCGCAGGAAGTCTCTGAGTGTAGCGTCTACATCGGGTTTTAATTGTGCCCCGATGGAGGCCGTTTTTGTGGGGTCCGTTGGATGGACTTGGAATTTGATTATTTCGTCCACTAGTTTAAAAGAGGTGGACTTGGATCTCTTGTCTAGTATCACATCGTCCCTGTCCACCGTAGAGCGCAACACCGTTAATTCCTCGGCCGCTAGGGCCTCAGATAATGCCTCCAGGGCCAGTGCGGCTGTCTTGTTTTCAGCGCGGAGCGCTATGTCCGGATCACTTGCGAGAGTGATGATTCCGTTGGGTCCGGGTATTTTGAGCTTCATGTACCCGTAATGGGGTATGGCTTAGAAAATTGTAAATGCTTCTCGCCCTAGCAGAGCGTGGTATCCGCTGCTGAACGGGGCCACTTGAAAAGTGACCTCCTCGGATCTGTAATTGTCCGGCGTGCCGAACACCACATCCAGTGTGATTTTTCCTGAACAGCACGCTTCCCGGCTTGGGATTATTCCCCTAAAAGTTGTGTTGCTTCGCTCAATGCGGCTCCAGTCAATTTCCATTTTTCGCAGGGTTTCCTCGTAGATGAGGGTGAGTCCGCTGCCGCCATCCATGAGTACCTTTGTAAGTCGGAAGCCGTCCACTATCGGACTGAGGACCAATGCGGCTGGTGCTCGGGCTGTCCGGAATTTAGGTTCGTCACTGGCATTAAAGGTGATAGCCGTGTTACTCCATGGGTTTATTGTTGCTACTTGGTAGACTTCGGCAAGGTTGCGGAGCGTTCGTTTCCTTGCATTGTTTGATGTGAAGGTCTCGAAGACTGTCGACACCGTACTAGGGAGGTATTCTTCGGGTGCTGGAGTTAAAAGCTCCTCGCCACTTCTGGCCACCTGCCGTAGTATCCAACATGCTTTGAGGCTGTGCGTTGGTGTGGCTTTCACTGAATTATGAATTTTACAGGGTCCATTGAGCCATCCTTCCAGTCTGGTCCCGTACCCTGTAGAGGGTTTTTGTTTTTTGATGTTTGGCTCAGATGCCTGGTGATAATGCGCCCTTTTGTTTCGGACTCATGTTATATTCATGGCCGGATTGTCCCAGAATTTATCTTCGGGTTTCCAAACGCTTTCAGTCGCACAGTACTTTCGTACTATGGATGTCAAGTCGGCGAATCGCGTAATTTCGCGACGAATTATGGCGTTGAGGATTCCGATGTCCGTGCAGTTGTTACAGCAGAGTGAAATTGCTTCTTTCTCACGGCAGTCCTTTATCCTGTTCGTAACTAGGAGGAATCTGGCCCAGTAGTGGTGTACTGTTTCTCCGGACTCTTGCCATATTAGGGATAAATCCCCTATAGTTGGGTGGGCGGGTGGAATTAAATCCGGAACCCTGCCCGATGTAAGATTCAGGGGCCGAGCGGTTTCCGAATTCGGAAGCTTGCTTTCTTGGATATTATTCAATGAATCGGGCCTACTGCCTGACTTTAGGTTCAGGGTTTGGTCGACACCCTCCCCTCCGCGGGTATCCGGCTTGGAGGGATCGGGAATCCGGACGCATCTGGTCCTTAGGGCGGGCGAAGATTTGCCGCATTGTTCTTCCACCACTTCGATGTGATGGGTGATCTGGGGAGAGTCAATCTCTCTCTGATCGGGTTTAAGCCCAATCTGGTCGTAATCAGTAGCGACTCCCAGGGCCGCGATGCGATCCAAGAGCTCGTTCAGGGGGAAGAGCTCCATCGGATCTAACTGCTCGGCAAGCTCTGAGCTGATGTGAAGATTGCTTTCGCGGCCCGAGAGGTCATCGTTGGCGTGACGGCTGGACAGGCGGTCATCAAAAACCTGCCTAGCCGGAGAGTTTGGCCGACAGCCAAAGCTCCTTTAGCAACAACGCCGTATTTAAAGACGGGATGCGGCATCCTTTCTGAACGACACAATGAAACTCTCAATGAAAGCACCAATGTCGGTGTCAAAACCGGCGGATCTCGGGTAGGGGGTCCCGAACTGTGCGTCTAGGCGGATGGTAACAGGAGACAAGGGACATGATGTTTTTACCCAGGTTTGGGCCCTCTCGATGGAGGTAAAACCCTACTCCTGCTTGATTAATATTGATGATATGGGTAGTACAAGAGTAGATCTACCACGAGATCGGAGTGGCTAAACCCTAGAAGCTAGCCTATGGTATGATTGTTGTTCGTCCTACGGACTAAAACTCTCCGGTTTATATAGACACCGGAGAGGGCTAGGGTTACACAGAGTCGGTTACAATGGGGAGGAGATCTTCGTATCGTATCGCCAAGCTTGCCTTCCACGCCAAGGAAAGTCCCATCCGGACACGGGACGTAGTCTTCAATCTTGTATCTTCATAGTCCGGTAGTCCGGCCAAAGGTCTTAGTACGGCCATCTGGACACCCCCTAATCTAGGACTCCCTCAAAGGGAGAACATGGAACAAGTTCGTCATCAACGATGGATTTGTGTTTCATGCTAACAAGCTATGCATTCCAGCTAGCTTCGTTCGTCTTTTGGTGTTGCAGCAGACGCATGGAGGAGGATTGATGGGACTCTTTGGCATCAAGAAGATAGAGGGTGTACTTGCTACACATTTCTTTTGGCCAAAGATGAGACGGGATGTTGAGCGTTTTGTTGCTCGCTGCATGCTACTTCTTGAGATTTCGTTGGTTTTTCCCTTGAAGAGGAAAGGGTGATGTAGCAAAGTAGAGATAAGTATTTCCCTCAGTGTGAGAACCAAGGTATCAACCTAGTAGGAGAGAACACACAAATCACCGAATACCTGCACAAACAATAAAACAAACTTGCACCCAACACGATAAAGGGGTTGTCAATCCCTTCACGGTTACTTGCAAAAGTGAGATCTGATAGAGATAGATAAATGATAAAGTAAATATTTTTCGTATTTTTGGTTTATAGATCGGAAAGTAAAAGATTGCAAGAATAGTAGATCGGAAACTAATATAATTGAAAATAGATCCGAGGGCCATAGGTTTCACTAGAGGCTTCTCTCAAGATAGAAAGTAATACGATGGGTGAACAAATTACTGCTGAGCAATTTATAGAAAAGCGCAAAGTTATGACAATATCTAAGGCAATGATCATGAATATAGGCATCACGTCCGTGTCAAGTAGACCGACTCCTGCCTGCATCTACTACTATTACTCCACACATCGACCACTATCCATCATGCATCTAGATTAAGTTCGTAAAGAATGGAGTAACACATTAAGTAAGATGACATGATGTAGAGGAATTAACTCAAGCAATATGAAAACCCCCCATCTTTTTATCCTCGATGCCAACAATACAATACGTGCCTTGCTGCCCCTACTGCCACTGGGAAAGGACACCACAAGAGTGAACCCAAAGCCTAGCACTTCTCCCATTGCAAGAAAAACCAATCTAGTTGGCCAAACCAAACCGATAGTTCGAAGAGAATTACAAATATATCAAATCATGCATATAAGAATTCAGAGAAGATTCAAAAAATATTCATAGATAATCTGATCATAAATCCACAATTCATCGGATCTCGGCAAACACACCACAAAAGAGTATTACATCGAATAGATCTCCAAGAGCATCGAGGAGAAATGGTATTGAGAATAAAAGAGAGAGAAGAAGCCATCTAGCTACCAGCTATGGACCCGTAGGTCCGTGGTAAACTACTCATGCTTCATCGAAAGGGCAATGGTGTTGATGTAGAAGCTCTCCATGAACGAATCCCCCTCCGGTAGCACGCTGGAAAAGGCCCCTAGATGGGATCTCACGGGTACAAAAGGTTGCGGTGGTGGAAAAGTGTTTTCGTGGATGCCTTGTTGGTTTGGGGATATATGGGTATATATAGGCGAAAGAATTAGGTTAGGAGGTGCATGGGGGTCCACAAGGGTGGGGGCACGCCCTACCCACTGGGTGCACCCTACGTCCTTGTGGCCACCTCGTGGCTCCTCCGACTTCATCTCCAAGTCTCCTGGTCCAAGAAAAATCTTCGTGAAAGTTTTATTCCATTTGGACTCCGTTTGGTATCCCATTTATGCGAAACTCAAAAACAAGGAAAGAACAGGAACTGGCACTGGGCACTGAGATCACACCGGCATCGACACCATCACCAACAAGAACGTGAAGGTCAAGAGCTCAACACCAACAATCGCTCAACGACTTCACCATCTCCCTTGGCATCTTCGCCAAGCGACTTCAAGACATCTTCGCCTATGGACATATGACATCTTCGCCAACAAGCACCCCAAGACTACGCTCAAGAGAAGCTCCCCAAGCTCAAGTCCACGACTTCCACGAGCTACTACGACCTCGACACCGACCACAAGATTGCTTCCTATGGGACTCAAGAACCCGAGGAGTACCTCGAGTGGGAGCATTTGATGGACGACTACCTCAAGCTACATCAAGTTCGTCCCGAAGATCAAGTGAAGTGCACCACAAGAAACTTCCACAACTACACATTGGCACGGTGGCTTCACACACCTTTGGAGTACTACGACATGAGTTGTCCCAAGACAAAGAGAGCTTTGCAGCGAGAGTTCGTGCCTCCAACCTACACGGAACAACTTTGACGCCAATTGGAGAACACCATCCAAGGATCCAAGTCCATCGACAAGTACTTCAAGGAGATGAAGATTGCCTTGCGACGAGCCGGCGTGGATGACCCCATTTAGATGAAGTTCCACTTCATGATGGGATTGAACAACGACATCTCCAAGACTATCTTCCTCGAGAACTACAAGTCCATCGACGACTACTACATTGGTGCTCTCAAGGCGGAACAAGAACTCATTAAGGCCAAGGCTTCTCCACCCCAAGCACACTTCACGGTGACCAAGATCTACGAAAAGCATGAGGCTAGTACCACCACGATGTCCAAGGCCGACGAGCTCCAAGACAATGCTCCCAAGTGCGACTTCACCGCCATACCTCTTTGTGGCATTTATAATGCCGAGTCTACTTTGACTCTTTTTCAAGATGGTGCGGTGACAAGTACGACTACGGAAACCTTCAAGGACCAAGCTTTGGAGGCAAGCGACAAGGTGGCGAGCAAGGATGATGCTTCCATCTTAGGAGGCGAGAGTGATGATGTGCCATCTTCGGCCTTCTTCCACGGCGACGGTGGCGAGATGATCGAGCATGGGATTTTCCCTTCGGTCATGGAGGAGAGTGATGATGTGCCATCTTCGGCCTTCATCCACGGCGACGACGACGAGATGGTTGAGCATGGGATTTTCCCATTGACCACGGTGACGTATGATGACTTGAGTGACTTGTGACACCATATTGAGAGTGAGAGTGACTTCACCACTAACCCCATATATGATGTGTTGCCACAAATCCCATGTGAGGAGAGCCACAACCCCCACCACATAAGTGAGATGAGTGACTCCACCATATGTGACTTTGAGTGCACCTACTTTGAGGGAGTGAGTGAACCACCACATCGAGAGAGTGAGATAGTTGATAGTTCTCGTGAGGCCATTTGCATTTCTAACAACTTGACCTCTACCTCTATTGTGTCTTCTCATTTGGTGCTAGGTCCCATTTATGATGACGCGCCGATCCTTGACGACTTCATCCTCCCTTTGGACAAGACGATGGCCATGGTGGAATATGATGCACCCCCCACATGGTTCCATCAAGATGAAGATGACCACCATTTGGTCTTTCCCACCTCTCCTACACCACTTGAGTGGAATGAAAACGGTAACATAGGTGAAGGTGATGCTCTAGTCCCACTAGTGGACATTCTTGACATTGATTGCTTGCATGATGTTGATCCACCTAGTACCATGCTTCATGCTAGTATGATTTCCCCATGCGATGATTTGCCCATATATGATGATTATGATGATTCTAATGTGGAGTCTATTAGTAGTGATGCCATGTTACATAGGATTTCTTGTGACAATTCTTTAGGTCACATCATGTTTGATAATCCACTTGACTTGTCATATGCTATGCGTGAGATCCATCATATGTCATATTTGCAATCTCATCGTAGTGACTATGCATATTCCATTAAAATAAACCCAATTTGCACATATGACATAGATGAAAAGCCCATGGTTATTGGCATTTGTTTTTCTTGTGATGATATGGATATGCTCCCTTTGCATCATTTATCTCATATTCCATGCCATGACTACCTACCTTCGGATATGCATTGTTTTGGATGTTGTCCATTTTCTCCATATGGTGTTTCCAATTTTGCTCATGAGGAGACCCCCTTAGTTTCCTCATACACTTTAGGAGATTTTGATCCATCCCATTCATTGCATGATCCCAATACTTGTGTGCATCATATGCTCCCAATGAATGAACATGCTATTGATGTGCCATATAATTTTATGCTCAATTTGCATCCCCACCGTGTCATACATAACAATTATTCTTTCACGATGGATGACATGTTCTCATACCATGCATCAAATTTCTTTGAGCGATGCTTATCTTGTGCTAACTCACACATGCACATACACATCATGATGGATGATGTGTACATTTACCATGTGCACAATTTCTTTGGTTTGTGTCTCTTTTGTGTAGGTACCCATGAATACTTGTCAACCTCACAATCCCACAAGTTGACCAAACGAGCTCTAGAGAGCAACGATGATTTGGGATCCCATAGATTGTTTTTCCCACCGCTCTCTTCGCGTAAAGACTTCACACATTTCTTCTACATGGCCCTCACTTGGCTATGGGTTGTTCTCCATTATATATCCTTTGCCCATATTGCCATGTTCACTTTGCATGATATACCCATTCCTATGCCTTTGCCATGCATTTGTGACCCATGCTTTGCATTACACATGATGATTGATTCTAGTACTTGTATGTGTATTTGCAAGCTTGGTGGAGATATCTCTTGTTATTGCCATGTTTGCTTTGTGCCCCATGCCTATGATGATACTATGATCTTGCTTTGTGTTTGTGCTTGTGATATGTCATGTGCATTGTCTATGCCTATTATTTTCTCGCATGACATGATTGCCATGATTTACTCTAGTGTGTTGCATCTTCGCTCCACTAGTTTGCACGACTTGATCTCTATGTTTGATCATGTTGCATCACCCATGGTTCATACTTGCTCATTTCATGCGGTTGATGACAACCATCTATACGCTTTGCACATGATTCATATTGCTTCTTGTCATATATCTCCATGTGTTGCCTCTCCCATGCTAAATGACTTGCCATGTATGGAGTGCAACAATGCTCTTAATCTTGCTCATGAGATTGCCCCCATAGCATTCTCGCATATATTTGGAGATTTTGACACAATTCTTGTGAAGCATGCTTGTCTTAATTCTTTGCACCATATACCTAGTGCCATGAATATAGCCATTCTTGCATCATATTATTCATGCACTTGTGCTTCTAATGTCTATGTGCAAAAGATGAGAATCATCATGATGGATGATGTGTTTGTCTACCATAGGCATACTTTCTTTGTTTTGTTTTGTGCATGTGTAGGATACTTGGACTTCGTGTCGACTTCCACTTCACGTGAGTTGACCATTCAAGCTGTTGAGAGTGAGCCACCTTCTACCACGACGATTCTACATCACACTTGCTTGTGTCTCGACATTGTGAAGAATGCACAAGGACATGCTTTCAAGGTGATATCCTTCTCTTTTGAGAACTCGAAAACCATGAGCATGGATATTGTGGATCATACTACTTGTGTTGCTTGCACCATGAGACTTATTGGTCATCTTGGACCACTTGATTGCACACTTGCTAGAGATCTTGCTTTGACTTGCCATTATCACATTCCCATGCATCATGATATATATGCCTTGTGTGTTGCATCCAATTCTTGGATTACTTGCCCCTATGATATGCTTGGTTGCACCAATGTCATTTCTTCACATATTCCATGTCCCATTGCTTGTCTCATGCTTGACTTGACTGCCTCACACATGATGAACATTTGCTCTTTCTATTGTGTTGAGTGCCACACTATATTCACTACACCCTATGCATGTTATGCTTGGATTGTCTTGCACTTGACCCATGTGTTTAGACAATTCATTTTATTTGGTGTTGTGAATCCTTCCTATGCCTACCATAGACCTTTCATTGAGCAATTTGTGAATGCTTGCTATGACCTCGAGGTAGATGCTTATGCTCTTGTCACACATATTTGCATCTCTACCTCTCATTTACATGCTTGTTCCCATGATATTTTTGCTTGTGCTCGATTGATATGCTTACATGCCATGTCACAATCCTTTGTCACACCCTATGCTATGTTTGATGACAACACTTGTTTGGTGAATCACCTCTTGAATGCTTGGTTTTGCACTAACGCTAACCACATTTGTTTTTCCAAGTGTTTGTTCTATTTGCTCCTTTTGAAGGAATCACAAGATGGTGCGACATTGGAGAGTGCCCATTTCGAGCTTCAAGATGACGAGAACTTGGTGATTGACCACTCCTACATGGCGACACCATCTCTTTCCCATGGTGATTTGGTTTTTGATCTGAGGTCGGATCTTTCCCAAGGGGGAGGGGATGATGCGGAGCATCCTACGGACATCACCATGTCAAGAGTTCGTTTGGCAAGTGACACGTGCGACCTCTACTTCTCATACATAAAGGTGAATCTTCTCCTTTACACATGTTCACTTGACCCCTTCGAGGATGGTATACTACTTGACACTCCACTCGTGTGCATGCATAGGTATTGTCGGAGCTTCACGAACGACGAGGAGGAGTGCAAGCGCCAAGGAACGCCTACACCATCCGCGAGGGAAGCATGGAAGTGAAGACGGAAGAAGAAGGACCTGCCCAGTCCAGAAAGGGAGGTACTACCGCCCAAAGCAAGCGGTACTACCGCTCAAGCGGTAGTACCGCCCATGAGTCCGGTACTACCACCCTGCCTGTGCGCAGCCGCGGGCCTTTGGCCTTGTATCCCTCTCCCACTTACCCCTTCATGGCTTAGACTATAAATAGACCACCTCCACCTCCTTTTTAGGGTTAGCAAAGTGATAGCTCATTTGTATATGAGCTTTGCTCCTACCTATCTCTACTCTTGAGAGAGAGAGACCACTACTCCATTGGAGGCCAAGACCTCCATCTAGGAGAAGATCCTACGAGATATCATCAAGACCCCCTCGTGGGAAGATCCGTCTAGGATATCATCAAGACCTCCTCTTGGAGATGAACCTTGCCTTGTATCTTTCCCTTTGTTGTTCATGTACCTTGTGATCTTTTGTATTTGATTGTCTAGTGGATGTGTGATTGGACTTGTTCTTGAGTGTTTCACTTTGTGATTTCTCCCCGTTCTTCCCCGTGTTCTTCATGCTCTTCGAGGGATCCCACTCCAAACATGAAAGATCGGCCTACACCGGGTTAGCCCCATATCGATGATGTGGAGCATCCTATGGACATCACCATGTCAAGAGTCTGTTCGGCAAGTGACACATGCGACATCTACTTCTCATACATAAAGGTGAATCTTATCCTTTACACGTGTTCACTTGACCCCTTCGAGGATGGTATACTACTTGACACTTCTCCCGTGTGCATGCATAGGTACTGTTGGAGCTTCACGGATGTCGAGGAGGAGTGCAAGCGCCAAGGAACCACTACACCATCCGTGAGGGAAGCCTGGAAGCGAAGACGGAAGAAGAAGGACCTGCCTAGTCCAGAAAGGGCGGTACTACCGCCCAAAGCAAGTGGTACTACCGCTCAGACCCTCCAAGTGGTACTACCGCCCACGTGTCTGGTACTACCGCCCTACCAGTGCGCAGCCGCGGGCCTTTGTCCTTGTATTCCTCTCCCACTTACCCCTTCGTGGCTTAGGCTATAAATAGACCACCTCCACCTCCTTTCTAGGTTAGAAAATATGATAGCTCATTCTTAGGTGAGCTTTGCTACTACCTCTACTCTTGAGAGAGAGAGAGAGACTACCACTCCCATGGAGTTCAATACCTCCATGTGAGAAGATCCTGCGGGATATCAACAAGACCCCCTTGTGGGAAGATCCATCTAGGATATCATCAAGACCTCCTGTTCGAGATGAACCTTACCTTGTATCTTTCCCTTTGTTATTCATGTACCTTGTGGATCTTGTGTGTTTGATTGTCTAGTGGATGTGTGATCGGACTTGTTCTTGAGTGTTTCCCCTTGTGATTTCTCTCCGTTCTTCCCCGTGTTCATCATGTTTTTCAAGGGATCCCACTCCAAACATGAAAGATCGGCCTACACCGGGTTAGCCCCGTATCATATGGTATCATGAGCCACGTTGATCACATTTTTGGAGCCCCTACCCTTTGTTTTCTAGCTTGATTTTGTTGATTTCGTCCTAAATCCGAAAATCCCCACCAAAAATAGCCCCCAATTTTTTTGTGATTTGTTGGTTTGATGATGTTTTGTTGATTTTGATCCATGGATTTGCTTGGTTTCAAGTGGATCTAGCATCTCCCCAAGTTTTCCCACCTTCCATCCACGAAATTCGTCAAATTTTGCCACAGAAATCATCCATTTCCGCCCTAAAATCGCGCCCCGATTCGATCTGCGAAGAATCCCGACACGAGCGGTACTACCGCCCTTCCAAGCGGTACTACCACTGAGCGCCACAAGCGGTACTACCGCCCCCCAGGCGGTACTACCGCCCCCAGCCCAATTTCAGCCCGAAACAGTCAATAAATCCCGACACGAGTGGTACTACCGCCCCTCCCAGTTTCAGCATTCCGAGTTTCACCGTTTCGGCCATAACTAATTCATCTGAACTCTGATTTTGACATTCTTTAGCTTGTTTTGAAGCTCTTGACATTCCCCTTCCCACAAAAATACCACCAACACCATTTGACTCCATCAAACTTTTGAAAATTTGGCAAGTTTGCCTAGGCCCTCCACGATATCATTCGCATAGCCACCACCGACTTCCGCAACCTAACCCATTTTGTTCCCCTTAGCATGAGTGGTTGCTTGAGTAGTGATTCGAGTCTCCTAAGGTGTTTCGGCTACTTAGGGACGGTTGCTTCTTCATCAACCACCACCACCACTTCCGCATAGACGTGCCCACCGTACATCTCCACCACCCAAACTTAACCCAATTTTGTTTGAGCTTGTTTGAGTTGTGGCTTGTGTCTCCTAAGGTGTTTCGGCTACATAGGGACCATTGCTTCAACTCCGACACCGTGTATAGCCCATCACTCCACTTCCGCATGGCCAAGTGCAAACCACCACCGCATTCCGCTACCACCATTTGACATTTGTCCTTGAGATTTTGAGTTGTGGTTTTTCCGTTTCCTAGGGTGTTTTGGCTAACTAGGATCGGGTCAACATCGGCAACACCTCCTCTCATCATCGCCAAGGACGGTAACCTCGATGACACCATTGTATATTCCCCTTGCAAATTGCATTGATAACCCCTAGCCCATTTTCCGTTACTTGCCTATCGAGACTAGCCATTTTAGTATTGCCGGCAACGTGACTTGTGCACATTAGTGATCATACTTCCCATAGCATACATACCATATCATCGTGGTGCATATATTGGTATCATATCTTGTGTCACAAGTTTGTTCCCGCATATACACAATTGCTATCTTGGTTTGTGCATTTGTGCAAAAGTGGACATACAAAAAAAAAGAGAATAAAGCTTTTAAGAAAAAGAGAAATAACAACGAGCTTGTAAGCAATAGCCATAGCATCAAAATATATCATATGGTATCATACTTGATCATTTTGGATCATTGTGTGAGAAACACTGGGAACCATACATATATAGCATACTTGGGATAGAAAGTATATCCATTTTGCATCTTATAGGTTGTGCACAAGTGTCATATCCGCCTATTGAGCAATCGTGCTAGCGTCTCTCTTGAGTTGTGCAACACGAGTGTTTTCCGTGGATTCCACATTTTGTGCTCATTCCTTGGTTGCACGACCCCATTTATCTATCCGTGTGTGTGTTTCCGTGTGCCATTCATTGCTATTGGTCTACTTGTTTCGCTTGCAAATTTGTGAATCTCTTTCAACATTATTGACTCTTGCTAACATTTTGCATCAATTTTTTGTGCCACTATCCTCACCGAGCTCTACCATAAGCTTTACTTGATAGGCGTGAGTGAACAAGTCCGGTACCAATTCCACTATTCTTTCAACTCACATTGAGTGAAATGGGATACATCCTCAACTTTGGGAAAAGGTAACTTGGTATTGTTTATCTCATTTCCTACTCACCTTTGCTCGAGTCTTATGATGGATAGGCAAGGCATTTCACCTTCGGTCTACAACAACAACGACGAGTTCGATGCCTCGAACAACAACTCCGACGCCAAGATGCAAGATCAAATGGAGGATATCAAAGCCCTCATCAAGTCCTACAAGCGATCTTCCTCATCTTCGAGAAGACGCCCAAGAGCACATCCTTCGGAGCTACCATCTCCGGCAAGATCACATCGGCATCGACACCATCATCAACAAGAATGTGAAGGTCAAGAGCTCAACACCAACAACCGCTCAACGACTTCACCATCTCCCTTGGCATCTTCGCCAAGCGATTTCAAGGCATCTTCGCCACTACAACAAAAACCCCTCTACAGCAACACATGTCTAGCAACGATGATAGCATGATGTGTTGTTTTGTTGAACCTCCCACCTTCCCCACTTAGCGCTAACCTCTCTATACCCACCTCCATCTCATTTCGTGCTAACCTCTCTGCACGAAGAGTTTTTCTATTCTCCCTTCATTTTTACCTCTCACCAAAAAAAGAGAGCGAGAGACAGGCCCAGCAGCGAGGGTTCCCACCACCACCGCCGTCCCCTCACTCACGACCGTCATCCCCCTCGCCCTCGGTTCGTTAAAGAACCTCAGCGAAGGCTCGCCTCCATCGCCACTTTGCCCACGCATCGGGGACGCACGGGTCGTCGTCGCCCATCTTCCTCGCGTGGGGGAAGGGGTCGCCGCCGCCGTTACTCCGCTCGACCGGAGATGGAGATGCCGCCGTTATTCCTCCGACAGCCAGGAACGACACAAACACGGACGCACCCGTCCTCCTCAACCACAACAGCTCAGCAGGTCTTATTCTGTCCCTCCCGCATCTGCAAATCTGAAATTTTATCCCTTAAAAGTTATATTCTCTGTTGCCCTCGCCCATCCTTGATTTTCCTTGCTGGCCGCACCTTACAAGCTACAAAATCGATGTAGCACATCCTCATAGAGGCTTGTCCTTTCCGCACAGCAATACATGCTGACTTCAAACCTATACTCTTAGATTTCCTATTTACTCGGATAACTGAAAGGAACCATTTAACTGACACATAAATTTCTCAATGGAGTAAATACAAGATACTTCTGCTCAAAATTGAGGGGGAAAAACATGGTTTATGCAGTGAGACCACAAGTTGATGAACGTGTCAAGTTGACGAACAAGTTGATGTGCGGTACTTTGCTTAGTGTGTCCCCATGCTTTCTCTCTTGAAAAATATTGTGCTCACGTGTTTCTATAGCCTGCAGGTTTGCTCAGGAAGTGACAATAATTTCATGGTGATCAACCAAAAGGGCGTTGATCCTCCACCACTAGATCTCCTATCCAAAGCAGGGGTAATCAATTCTGACTTGGTACAACATGATGGTTCTACACTTACATTCAACCTTGATCTGTTTTGGGTTCCAGTTTAGTTAAGAACGTGTGTCATGGTGTCACCAGCTGAACTAGGATTTCTGAATGGGCCAATGCATGTACGTATCGTTTGTAACTATACTAAGGCCTAAGAATAATGATTGATGTTCCAAGTGATGCATGCACATCTCTCTATGGCCCTTAATTTTTTCTTATGTCCTAAACATGCAAGTAACATATATGTTTTGTTCCCAACGAAGACTGCTACTAATTTCGTCAGTAGTTAGTGGCTGGGTACATTATAACAACCATTTTCCGTTGTTGATTAAGCTTCTTGCTTGCTATCGGTAGAAATATGGATTCAATAATAAACCTTCTACCACGCTATATGCTCCTATACAAAATTACAAAGTCCTAATTATTTCACCAACATCTCTAATTCAGTTCAGACCAACAGCAGAAAGTAGTCGTCTTCTACAACCAGTGCAGCTGCCAGTACGTACTAGCAAAAATAATCACAAGAAATCTTTCCTCAAAAGTACATAATTGGAATATGTTTATTTTGCATGATTGGTTGAGTCAGTCTGGCCAAACAAGTTCAAACAAGACTTGGTGCTCAAGTATAAATGTATAATCCTATGCGCCTAGTAGCAGTCTAGCTTCTGAACTAAAAAATACTACTCTCTCCGTCCGAAAATAAGTCTTCCCTTTAGTACAACTTCTATTGAGTACAAGATAAGGGTAGGCGTGATGACGAGCAAAAGTGGATTAGATAGTTCATATTAGTCTTGCTCTTTGCCCTTTCTGTTTCTTAGTTCATTAAGTATGTCTTCTCTCTATGCATGAGTTGATTACTCCCAACTGTTCAAATCTGATGATGATTTTTTTGCATTGTCGATTCTGCAGATTCTAAGAATTTTATTCATGGATCAGGAAATTATAATGTGTGACTTTGTAATTATCAGGTAAATATGAAGTTTTGCGTGATGTAGATTATTTAAAGATTTTCAAGTTGTTGGCACTGAGATTTCTCCTAATACACCATAGGAAGCATGACTAATGAATCATCCCAAGCATGAGTGGTACGAGAGTAAGGTGATGCAAAGCTAATTAGTGCAGAGACCTCTGGAATATGGAAATACTCATATCTGTATAGTCGGTACTGTTGGTTACCTAGATGCAAAAAAAGGACCTAGATTCCAAGCATGGTGATGACCTGTGTGTATTATTGTTATTTAGATGCAAAAAAAGAACATGAATATAGGTTGCATAATCTGCAATGTTGTTTAATAAATTCATGTTGAAGTATTTGTATTCAGATTATTGATTAGCCCCACATCTTATGTATAAATTTACGTCTTGGCAAATCAAATTTGAACGGTGCTCATTTAAATTTTACTACTCTATTAACCTGATTTTCTCTACTGTAAGTTACTCATCCCATATTGTCGTTGTAGATCAACAAGATAAATTGATGATGCATGGCTCAGATGTTGATTGCAAGGTTAAGAATGGAGCTACCACAAGACAATTAGAATTTTTATTTTTAGTATCAATGAATCAGACATTATAGTTGATTGCAAGGTCAAGGATTGGGCTACTACTAGATAGTTTCACCAAGATAAATTGATGATGCATGGCTCAGATGTTGATTGCAAGGTTAAGAATGGAGCTACTACAAGACAATTAGAATTGTCATTTTTAGGGTTAATGATTCAGATATTATAGTTTATTGCAAGGTCAAGAATTGGGCTACTGCTAGATAGTTTCACCTCTTGTAATCTTTGGATATCTTTGTAATGCTGATTGTTGATTCAATATATAAGATCTTTCTGTTTATTATATTCTGGATCTCCATGGAGTTCAAGACCTCCATGTGAGAAGATCCTGCGGGATATCATCAAGACCCCCTTGTGGGAAGATCCATCTAGGATATCATCAAGACCTCCTCTTGGAGATGAACCTTACCTGGTATCTTTCCCTTTGTTGTTCATGTACCTTGTGGATCTTGTGTGTTTCATTGTCTAGTGGATGTGTGATCGGACTTGTTCTTGAGTGTTTCCCCTTGTGATTTCTCTCCGTTCTTCCCCGTGTTCATCGTGTTCTTCGAGGGATCCCACTCCAAACGTGAAAGATCGGCCTACACCGGGTTAGCCCCGTATCAATAGGTTAGTCCCAAAATAATATAAAATAGCATATGAATGCATATAAAACATCCAAAATAGATAACATAATAGCATGGAATAATAAAAAATTATAGATATGTTGGAGACGTATCAAGCATCCCCAAGCTTAGTTCCTGCTCGTCCTCGAGTAGGTAAATGATAAAAATGGAATTTTTGATGTGGAATTCTACCTAACATATTTATCCTTGTAATTTTCTTTATTGTGGCATGAATGTTCAGATCCGTAAGATTCAAAACAAAATTTTAATATTGACATAAAAACAATAATACTTCAAGCATACTAACAAGGCAATTATGTCTTCTCAAAATAACATGGCCAAAGAAAGCTTATTCCTACAAAATCATATAGTCTGGCTATGCTCCATCTTCACCACACAAAATATTTAAATCATGCACAACCCCGATGACAAGCCAAGCAATTGTTTCATACTTTTGATGTTCTCAAACCTTTTTAACTTTCACGCAATACATGAGCGTGAGCCATGGACATAACACTATAGGTGGAACAGAATGTGGTGGTTGTGGAGAAGACAAAAAGAGGGAGATAGTCTCACATCAACTAGGTGTATCAACGGGCTATGGAGATGCCCATCAATAGATATCAATGTGAGTGAGTAGGGATTGCCATGCAACAGATGCACTAGAGCTATAAGTTTATGAAAGCTCAAAAGAAAACTAAGTGGGCATGCATCCAACTCATTTGCTCACAAAGACCAAGGGAAATTTGAGGAAGCCCACCATTGGAATATACAAGCCAAGTTCTATAATGAAAAAATTCCACTAGTATATGAAAGTGATATCATAGGAGACTCTCTATCATAAAGATCATGGTGTTACTTTGAAGAACAAGTGTGGAAAAAGGTTAGTAACACTGCCCCTTCTCTCTTTTTCTCTCATTTTTTTATTTGGGCCTTTCTCATTTTTTGGCCTCTTTTTTTTTGTCCGGAGTCTCATCCCGACTTGTGGGGGAATCAGTCTCCATCATCCTTTCCTCACTTGGACAATGCTCTAATAATGAAGATCATCATACTTTTATTTACTTACAACTCAAGAATCACAACTCGATACTTAGAACAGAATATGACTCTATATGAATGCCTCCGATGGCGTACCGGGATGTGCAATGAATCAAGAGTAACATGTATGAAAGAATTATGAAAGGCGGCTTTGCCACAAATACAATGTCAACTATATGATCATGCAAAGCAATATGACAATGATGAAGCGTGTCATAGTAACAGAATGGTGGAAAGTTGCATGGCAATATATCTCAGAATGGCTATGGAAATGCCATAATAGGTAGATATGGTGGCTGTTTTGAGTAAGGTATATGGTGGGTGTATGGTACCGGTGAAAGTTGCGCGGTACAAGAGAGGCTAGCAATGGTGGAAGGGTGAGAGTGCGTATAATCCATGGACTCAACATTAGTCATAAAGAACTCACATACTTATTGCAAAAATCTATTAGTTATCGAAACGAAGTACTATGCGCATGCTCCTAGGGGGATAGATTGGTAGGAAAAGACCATCGCTCGTCCCTGAATGTCACTCATATGGAAGATAATCAAAAAATAAATCATGCTCTGACTTCATGATATAAGGTTCACCATACGTGCATGCTACGGGAATCACAAACTTTAACACAAGTATTTCTCAAATTCACAATTACTCACTAGCATGTGATAGAGGCAAAGGTGTCCCGTCTTTCGATGAGATGGTGGCTATCATTTTGGTGGAAATCGACTTTGACGATCCGACTACGAACGTGTGAGGACGTCGCGCCTTAGCAATTGCTAAAGCAACTCCGAGAGGTTATTGACCACGCCGGAGCACGATCAACCTGACCACGAAGGTCTATTTCCTGCAAGCAAACGAAGAACAAGCAAGAAACTAATATTGCAATCTGGATATTGCGAATAACAGAGGAAAGATTTATTAATGAAGGTGGGGTTCTATGACGCCTTTGTCTGGTCGTTGAACACAAACAAAGTACGCGAAGTTGCAGCTATGGCGAACTTTTAATCTAAACAAAACCCAAGGGAAAAGCTACTAGATGGATCTACTTATATAGGAGCAAGGGGTGGCGGCCAAGGAGGTGGGAGAACGTCCCAAGGCAGCCTAAAACCAACCCTAGGTCGTACAAGGCTCATGGTCCCAAGTGGAGGTGATGCAACACCTTTGGACTTGTTGTTTGACTCAGATTTTGCTGCAGCGTCTGATTGTTTCATTGATATGTCAACGCTCAGGACGAATTTGAAGGTGAATCCAATTGGGCTGGAAAGAGCACGAAATCTACTTTGCAACAATTTTTTTTACCCAATTCGGAGTCTGGATGAAAAAGTTGTTGGCATTTTGAGTCAGGTATGTCTGTGCAGTCCGAATCTGAATCCAGAACGTGAGAGACTTGGACTCTATCTTCTCTTGGCCCAAAAGTGACATGAGAGGACTTTTTGAATAGAACCTAAATGTCTCCTTTTCCCTTATCTTCATATGTGGATTGTACAAATGTCCCATACACCTGCAATTAGACAAAACACACAAGTGTGTGAACTATTTTTGTTCTGGATAACATAAATAGATTATTGAATAGTTTTCACTAGAAATCACCTGACAAATATGCATGTATGCAATATTTTTGGTCGTATCCAAGGTAGTCATGTCCTCATCATCCTCCCCTTCTTGAAAACAAAGTCGTCCTCGGCGTTGCTTAATGTGAAATGTGGCTAACAAAAGAGACAATGTGTACATGTTGTATATGAGTATGTCATCCATTTTTACTTCCCTTTGTTTTTGCACATATGACACATGTATGCATGAGTAACTTTCATAGTTCATAAAATGTAAAGCCAAAATATTATCACAAGAAGTAGAAGGCATGAAAATATTGCAACTCACTTTGCACATATAAGTGAGGCTCTTATTCATTTCGAAAGATTGACAATGTTCATCATTAAACCATCCCAACATTGGTGAATAAACCTTACTTGCATCAAATTTACATGCTACAACATGCTTAAATAAGCAAACATGCAATAAGTCATTCGACACAGAATCATCACCAAGATTAGAGGTCATATCAAAATGATTAAACATTGATTCTTTTGCATCAACAGTTAATTCAATGGGTGCACTCAAAATTGTTGGTATTTCAGTTGTTTGATCACATGACGCATTCATGACAGTATCAAGATTCTCTAAAATAGGTGATGTGCTCAAATCACCAGGTAACTCAAAACATGATGCATTCAAGTTAACTAGGGATGCATCATTCTCATGTGAAGTTATATCATCAATACCTTTACTGTTACCTTGTCAAAAAGACATAGCTGATGTAGGTACGGACGTTGACAATGCACCATACTCTTGAGATGATGTCGCGCTCACAATCCGAGGTGGGGCTGCTCTAGTAGGTGCAACGGTGGACGAACCAACCGGCGGTGGTGAGCCTGAACTGGAATAGTAGTTGTTGTAGTCACCCAATGCATCCTCTTGTATCTGTCTCTCAAAGGTGCAAGTGTGAACATACATACCAGTAATGCAAGAGTGAAATCTTGCACGGATATCATGGTTCAAACCACCAAAAAATCTATTCATTGTATCATCCTCAGATTCTTCTATGTCACAATGATGCATATAAGATTTGAACTCTTGGTAGTAAGCATGAACAGTGTTACTGCCTTGTTTTAATTGTTCCAATTTGGGAAGCAATTCACGACGATAGTAAGGAGGAAAAAATTGTTGTCTCATTGCAGCTTTCAAAACTTTCCAAGTTGTGAGTTGGTTATCAATGTTTTTCTTACAATGTACACTCCACCAAACAGAAGCAAAACCAGTAAATGCTCTAGTGGTAGCTCGTACTCTCTCAAGTTCAGAAAAATCATGGTGACTAAAAACTTCTTCTAGTTCAAGCTCCCAAGCTAGATAAATAGCAGGATTAAATCTACCCTCAAATGATGGTAAAGACATAACCTGACCATATGCTTGTGTGTGTTGTCCCAACTCTCGTGATGGTGAAGATGTGTCTGTCATACAAGAACTTCTATCTTCGGAACCTGTCATGATTAGTAGAAACAAGAAAAAAATTCGAGAATAATGTTCCTATGAACTACTAGGATGTGGTTGTAAAGTGCTCATAGTAAAGCAAATATCAATATCTTACAAGTTCTTACCATGCGGCAGGTGCTGACAGGCAACCAGTGGTGTCAAATAACTCCGAAGATTGTGTAAAGGGATTGCCAGGGGAACGTACGTATACACGGTGTAGAAATATGTGGAGCTGGGTTGGATATATATGGTAGCAAAAGATTAGCAATAATCAATTCAAAGATGCAATGTTGAATAAACGATCAACGACGGTACTGTGCTGGTCCTAGGCTAGATCGGACTAGAGACGCGAGACTAGAACACCGATGAGGTCAGGGCATAGCACAACTAGCATCAATGAAGGATACTAAGTAGCTCTGGACAACAAGATATAAGTGAAGATCACAATGGCAGTAAAGATAATGATGAAAAACAACTTCCAATCAGGATATACAACAACTCTCTCTCCAACTTTCCTCTTGAAAAGTTTGAGCCAATTTTCTGATAACTATTTTCAAAGAATGCTACTAACTCAAGCTTTCCAATGCAAAAAGAATCACTCAATTCCGAATTGATATGAGGAGTCAAAGAATTCTAAAACTGGCCTGAAAAACTGGAACAAAATGTATGCGCGAACTTCGGAGGGCAAAAAGACTTATTTAGAAGCTGATTTTGAGGTGCCAAATATTGAACAAGCTTCTGCAACTATTTAGATGCGGCTCGTCGCTAGCTTTCTTTGAGTACTCGCGGAGCCAAACGGACTTCGTATGAGGAAGTTATGTCTGTTTTACTGAACAATGCGCAAAACAGATTCCAATTCGAATTCAACTACGAGATTGAGTCTAGATAGATCCGAATTTTGTTTTTTTTCTTCTCTCTTTTTTTCCTCACACTTTTTCTTCTTTCTCTTTTTTTCTTTGAATTTTTTTTTTACTTTTTTTCCTCTCTTTTTTTTTCTCCGTCTTTTCTCTCTCTCTATTTTCCAAAACAAACTAGATGAGATGCAGATTGGATCAAGCGAAGATGTGAACGATCTCAACTATGATTATAACAATGAACGGTGGGTAGCATGTGGTGGAAATTAATGAATGGTTGGTGGACAGCGAAAGGGATAATGATGCAGCGGCGGCGTGACTAATGTGAACAGAACTCGAAACTCTAAATGAACTAGACACTAAGACCAGCAACTCGATACGACGATGCAACCGATAATTCAATAATGCATACAATGAAAAGAAAATTGCAAAGGCTCAAACTGGCTTGGACAAAGGATGAATAGATCTAACTTTTTTTGTGGCTTTTTCTTGGACAATAGGTAACAAAATAAATCTAATCTAGGAAAACTGGAAATTCTCACCGAGCAACCTGAAAACTGATACCACTTGATAGAGGCAGAGGTGTCCCATCTTTCAATGAGATGGTGGCTATCGTTTTGGTGGAAGTCGACTTTGACGATCCGACTACGAACGTGCGAGGACGTCGCGCCTTAGCAATCGCTAAAACAACTCCGAGAGGTTATTGACCACGCCGGAGCACGATCAACCTGAGCACGAAGGTCTATTTCCTGCAAGCAAACAAAGAACAAGCAAGAAACTAAGATTGCAATCTGGATATTGTGAATAACAGAGGAAAGCTTTATTAATGAAGGTGGGGTTCTATGACGCCTTTGTTTGGTCGTTGAACAAAAACTAAGTACGCGAAGTTGCAGCTATGGCGAACTTTTAATCTAAACAAAACCCAAGGGAAAAGCTACTAGATGGATCTACTTATATAGGAGCAAGGGGTGGCGACCAAGGAGGTGGGAGATAGTCCCAAGGCAGCCTAAAACCAACCCTAGGTCGTACAAGGCTCATGGGCCCAAGTGGAGGTGATGCAACACCTTTGGACTTGTTGTTTGACTCGGATTCTACTGCAGCGTCTGATTGTTTCATTGATATCTCAACGCTCAGGACGAATTTGAAGGTGAATCTAATTGGGCTAGAAAGAGCACGAAATCTACTTTCCAACAAAAAAATCACCCAATTCGTAGTCCGTATGAAAAAGTTGTTGGCATTTTGAGTCAGGTATGTCCGTGCAGTCCGAACCTGAATTCAGAACATGAGAGACTTGGACTCTATCTTCTCTTGGCCCAAAAGTGATGTGAGAGGACTTTTTGAATAGAACCTAAACATCTCCTTTTCCCTTATATTCATATGTGTATTGTAAAAATGTCCCATACACCTGCAATTAGACAAAACACAAAAGTGTGTGAAGTATTTTTGTTCTAGATAACATAAATAGATTATTGAATAGTTTGCACTAGAAATCACCTGACAAATATGCATGTATGCAATATTTTTGGTCGTATCCAAGGTAGTCATGTCCTCATTAGCATGACTCTAATATCACCATCTTTATATCTCAAAACAATCATAAAGAATCAACTTCTCATAGCATTCAATGCACTTTATATGAAAGTTTTTATTATATCCCTCTTGGATGCCTATCATATTAGGACTAAATTTATAACCAAAGCAAATTACCATCATGTTTAGAGACTCTCAAAATAATATAAGTGAAGCATGAGAGTTCATCAATTTCTATAAAATAAAACCACTGCCGTGCTCTAAAAAAATATATAAGTGAAGCACTAGAGCAATATTGCCTAGCTCAAAAGATATAAGTGAAGCACATAGAGTATTCTAATAAATCACGATTCATGTGTGTCCCTCTCAAAAGGTGTGTACAGAAAGGATGATTGTGGCAAACTAAGAAGAAAAGACTCAAATTATACAAGACACTCCAAGCAAAACATATATCATGTGGTGAATAAAAATATAGCCTCAAGTAAAGTTACCGATAGACGAAGACGAAAGAGGGGATGCCTTCCGGGGCATCCCAAAGCTTAGGCTCTTGTTTGTCCTTGAATATTACTTTGGGGTGCCTTGGTCATCCCCAAGCTTAGGCTCTTGCCACTCCTTATTCCATAGTTCATCAAATCCTTACCCAAAACTTGAAACTTCACAACACAAAACTCAACAGAAAAATCTCATAAGCTCTGTTAGTATAAGAAAATAAATCACCACTTTATGGTACTGTTGCAAACTCATTCTTTATTTATATTGGTGTAATATATACTGTATTACAACTTTTCCATGGTTCATACCCCCCGATACTACCCATAGATTCATCAAAATAAGCAAACAACACATAGAAAACAAAATCTGTCAAAAACAGAATAGTCTGTAGCAATCTATAACCCTCGAATACTTCTGTAACTCCAAAATTTCTGAACAATTAGGACAACCTGGGAAATTTGTGTAAAAATCTAGAGCAAGAAGAATTAGATCAAAATCATGTTTCAATAAAATCCAGTAAATTATTTACTGGGCGCAAAAGTTTCTGTTTTTCAGCAGGATCAAAACAACTATTACCGTAAGCCATCCCAAAGGTCTTACTTGGCATAAACACTAATTAAAACACAAAACCACATCTAACCAGAGGCTAGATGAATTATTTAAAGCAAAACAGGAACAAAAAGCAAAGAACAAAAATAAAATTGGGTTGCCTCCCAACAAGCGCTATTGTTTAACGTCTTTTTAGCTAAGGCATTGAGATTTTAATGATGCTCACATGAAAGATAAGAATTGAAGCACAAAGAGAGCATCATAAAACACATGACAAACACATCTAAGTGTAACATACTCCCTCTGTCCCATAATATAAGAACGTTTTGATACTAGTGTAGTGTTAACAATGTTCTTATATTTTGGGACAGAGGGAGTACTTCCTATGCATAGGCATTTTATAAGCAAACAAATTATCAAGGCAAGAAAAAACTAGCATATGCAAGGAAGAAGAAAGAGACGATAGCAGTCTCAACATGAAGAGAGGTAATTTAGTAACATGAAAATTTCTACAACCATATTTTCCTCTCTCATAATAATTACATGTATGACCATAAGCAAATTCAATAATATAGCTATCACACAACATATTCTCAACATGATCCACATGCATGCAAAGTTTACACTCTTCCAAAATAGTGGGATTAACATTAACTAAAGTCATGACCTCTCCAAACCCACTTTTATCAAAAATTTCATAAGATTGAACATTCTCCAAATATGTGGGATCTAAAGTTGACACTCTTCCAAACCCACTTTCAATATTATTGCAAACATTATTATCAATCTCATATACATCATGGGGCTTAAATAAATTTTCAAGATCATAAGAAGAATCACCCCAATCATGATCATTGCAACAAGTAGTAGACATAGCAAAATTAGCATCCCCAAGCTTAGGGTTTTGCATATCATTAACATAATTGACATTAATATAATTTATAATAACATCATTGCAACCATGCTTACCATCAAAGGCACTATCGTGAATCACTTTAAAATTCTCTTCTTTCAACACTTCATCATAATTTTCAGATTCATGAATCTCAAGCAAAACCTCATAAAGATAATCTAGTGCACTCAACTCACTAGCAATTGGTTCATCATAATTGGATCTCTTAAAAAGATTAGCAAGTGCATAAGGATCCATAAACATTTAGCAAGCAAAGATGCAAGCAAAAAGAAGGCACATTGTAACACAAGCGAACAAAAGATCGAACGGAAGAAGGGCGAAGAAAAGGGCGAATCTTTCCAAAAATCGTTTAGAAGTGGGGGAGAGGAAAACGAGAGGAAAATGGCAAATAATGTAATGCAAAAGATGAGAGTTTATGATGGGTACTTGGTATGTCTTGACTTGGCATAGATCTCTCCGACAACGGCGTCAGAAATTCTTCCTGCTACTTCTCGAGCTTGCGTTGATTTTTTCCTTGAAGAGGAAAGGGTGATGCAACAAAGTAGAGATAAGTATTTCCCTCAGTTAGAGAACCAAGGTATCAATCCAGTACGAGAAAACACACAAATCACCGAATACCTGCACAAGTAATCAAACAAACTTGCACCCAACGCGATAAAGGGGTTGTCAATCCCTTCAAGGTTACTTGCAAAAGTGAGATCTGATAGAGATACATAAACGATAAAGTAAATATTTTTGGTTTTTGGTTTATAGACCGGAAAGTAAAAGATTACAAGAATAGTAGACTAGAAACTAATATGATGGAAAATATACTCGGGGGCCATAGGTTTCACTAGAGGCTTCTCTCAAGATAGAAAATAATACGGTGGGTGAACAAATTACTGCCGAACAATTGATAGAAAAGCGCAAAGTTATGACGATATCTAAGGCAATGATCATGAATGTAGGCATCACGTCCATGTCAAGTAGATCGACTCCTGCCTGCATCTACTACTATTACTCCACACATCGACCGCTATCCAGCATGCATCTAGAGTATTAAGTTCATAAAGAATGGAGTAACACATTAAGTAAGATGACATGATGTAGAGGAATTAACTCAAGCAATATGATGAAAACCCCATCTATTTATCCTCGATGGTAACAATACAATACGTGCCTTGCTGCCCCTACTGTCACTGGGAAAGCACATCGCAAGATTGAACCCAAAGCTAAGCATCTCTCCCGTTGCAAGAATCTAGTTGGCCAAACCAAACCGATAGTTCGAAGAGAATTACAAAGATATCAAATCATGCATATAAGAATTTAGAGAATATTCAAATAATATTCATAGATAAGCAGACATAAATCCACAATTCATCGGATCTCGGCAAACACACCGCAAAAGAGTATTACATCGAATAGATCTCCAAAAGCATCGAGAAGAACATAGTATTGAGAATCAAAGAGATAGAAGAAGCCATCTAGCTACTAGCTATGGACCATTAGGTCTGTGCTAAACTACTCACGCTTCATCGGAAGGGCAATGGTGTTGATGTAGAAGCCCTCTGTGATCGAATCCCCCTGTGACAGGACGCCAAAAAAGGCCCCTAGATGGGATCTCACGGGTACAGAAGGTTGCGACGGTGGAAAAGTGTTTTCGTGGATGTCCCTATTGGTTTGGGGATATGTGGGTATATATAGGCAAAAGAATTAGGCCAGGAGGTGCACGAGAGGCCCGCAAGGGTGGGGGCGCGCCCTCCATCCTTGTGGCCGCCTCGTGGCTCCTCCGACTTCATCTCCAAGTCTCCTGGTTGTCTTCTAGTCCAAGAAAATTCATCGTGAAAGTTTTATTCCATTTGGACTCCGTTGGGTACTCCTTTTCTGCGAAACTCAAAAAGAAGGAAAAAACAGGAACAAGCACTAGGCTCTAGGTTAATAGGTTAGTCCCAAAAATAATATAGAATAGCATATTAATGCATATAGAACATCCAAAACAGATAATATAATAGCATGGAACAATCAAAAATTATAGATACGTTGGAGACGTATCACTTCACTACATGTCAAAAAGCTAAGTCACGACTCTGCCTTTCCCTGTACCTAGTGTTCCTTGGGAGGATATATCTATGGACTTTGTGTTAGGTTTACCTCGAACAAAGAAGGGGAGGGATCACATATTTGTTGTCGTGGATAGATTTTCGAAAATGGCACACTTTATACCATGTCATAAAAGCGACGTTGCTGCTAATGTTGCTGATTTGTTCTTTCTGAAATTATTCGTTTTGCATGGTGTGCCAAATACAGTTGTTTCAGATCGTGATACTAAGTTTCTTAGCAACTTTTGGAGATGTTTATGGGCTAAGTTGGGGACTAAACTACTTTTTAGTACTACATGTCAACCCCAAACTGATGGACAAACTAAAGTAGTCAATAGAACATTGTCTACTATGCTTAGTGTTGTTTTAAAAAATAACAAGAAAATGTGGGAAGAATGCTTACCTAATATTGAATTTGATTATAACCGTTTGCTGCATTCTACTACTAAGATGTGCCCTTTTGAGATTGTGTATGGTTTTCTACCACGTGCACCTATCGATTTGTTGCTTCTTCCATCTTTGGAGAAGGTTAATTTTGATGCTAAACAACATGCTAAATTGATCTTAAACATGCATGAGTTAACTAAGGAAAACATTGAGCGTATGAATGCTAAATATGAACTTGCTAGAGATAAGGGTAGAAAACATGTTGTGTTTGCACCTGGAGATTTTGTTTGGTTACATTTGCATAAGGATAAATTTCCTAATTTGTGCGAATCAAAGCTAATGCCACGTGCTGATGGCCCTTTTAAGGTGTTAGAGAAAATAAATGATAATTCATATAAACTTGAGCTGCCTGCAGATTTTGGGGTTAGTCCCACTTTTAAAATTGCAGATTTGAAGCCTCATTTGGGTGAGGATGACGAGCTTCCGTCGAGGACGACTTCATTTCAAGAAGGGGAGGATGATGAAGATATCAATACCATTGTTACATCCACAACCCCTGTTGCTATATATACTGGACCAATTACTAGAGCTCGTGCACCCCAATTGAATCACCAGGTACTTTTGTTTCTTGGTAACAATTCTAATGTTCATGAGAACATGGTGCTGCCTAAATTGGATTCATTTGTGTTGATTACTAATGAAGGGCCTAGCATGGACAAGAGGGATGAACACTGGAGCAAGATCAAGCATGGATATGAAGGCGCACACGAAGGGAACCTGAATGGCATTTCTAGTGCATATTTCAGCACTTTGAAGCCTCCATGATGACATACAAGGACATGGATGAAATATACAAGATGTCCCTTCATAAATTTCGTCCATAGATTATTTTAGGTGCTGCGTCACCTTATTTTTGGGCCAGACCCATGTAATTTCGAAATACTTGAGTATAGGCTATTTCTAGAGTCCGTATGTGTGGGGAAACAAGAGTTAGGGTTGGTTTCGGACCCCTCCTCCAAGGGTCAAAAAATTTCCCCCTCTTCCTCCATATATACATCCCTTAGGGCGTCGTTTAGACTTTGGGTTTTGTTTAGATTAAAAGTTCGCCATAGCTGCAACTTCGTGTACTTCGTTTGTGTTCAATGACCAGACCAAGACGTCACAGAACCCCACTTTCATCAATAAAGCTTTTCTCTTATATTCGCAATATCCAGATTGCAATCTTAGTTTCTTGTTTGTTCTTTGTTTGCTCACTGGAAATAGACCCTCGTGGTCAGGTTGATCATGCTCCGGCGTGGTCAATAACACTTGAAAGTTGGTTTAGCGATTGCTAAGGCGCGACGTCTTTGCACGGTCGTAGTCGGATCGTCAAAGTCGACTCCCACAAAAACGATAACTATCTCATCAAAATATCAGGACACTAAGACCCCCATAGTTTCCTCATACATGTTAGGATATTTTGATCAATCCCATCCATTGCATAATCCCAATAATTTTGTGCACAATATGCTCCCCATGAATGAAAATGATATTGATGTGCCATATACTAGTATACTCAATTTGTGTCCCCATCGTGTTATACACAATAACTATTCTTTCATGATGGATGACATGTTCTTATACCATGTATCAAATTTCTTTGAGCGATGCTTATCTTGTGCTAACTCACACGTGCACATACACAACATGATGGATGATGTGTACATTTACCACACACACACTTTCTTTGGTTTGTGTCTCTTTTGTGTAGGTACCCATGAATACTTGTCAACCTCACAATCCCATGAGTTGACGAAATGAGCTCTAGAGAGCAATGATGATTTGGGATCCCGTGGATTGGTTTTCACACCATTTCCATTGCTCAGTGACTTCACGCATTTCTTCTACATGGCCCTCACATGGTTATGGGTTGTTGTCCATTACATATTCTATGCGCATCTTGCCATGTTCACTTTGCATGATATGCTCATTCCTATGCCTTTGTGTAACACCCACGATGCGGCTATATCTCCCACGTGTCGAAGCACGACTTAGAGGCATAACCGGATTGTGGTTTTGTCGCAAGAAGGGTCATCTTCACACAATCCCATGTAATGAACAAGAATGGGATAAAGAGTTGGCTTACAATCGCCACTTCACACAATGAACATATAATTCATACATCAATCAGAGTACACACATAGTCCGACTACGGACGAAGCCAAAAGAAAAGAAGATAACCCAACTGCTAGATCCCCGATCGTCCCAACTGGGCTCCACTACTGATCAACATGAGACAAAACATAGCAACAACCAAGGTCTTAGTTGAGGTCCCATCTGAGCTCGGTTGCATCACCTGCACTGGTATCATCAGCACCTGCAACTGTTGTGATAGTATCTGGTGAGTCACGAGGACTCAGCAATCTCAAAACCCGCGAGATCAAGACTATTTAAGCTTATGGGAAAGGAAGGGGTAAAGTGGTGAGGTTGCAGCAGCGACTAAGCATATATGGTGGCTGACATACGCAAATAAGAGCGAGAAGAGAGCAAAAGGAACGGTCGTGAACTAGCAATGATCAAGAAGTGATCCTGAACTCCTACTTACGTCAAACATAACCCAAAGACAGTGTTCACTTGCCGGACTCCGCCGAAAAGAGACTATCACGGCTACACACGTGGTTGATGCGTTTTAATTTGGATCTGGTGTCAAGTTATCTACAACCGGACATTAGCAAATTCCCATCTTCCTCATAACCGCGGGCACGGCTTTCGAAAGTTTATACCCTGCAGGGGTGTCCCAACTTAGCCCATCATAAGCTCTCACGGTCAACAAAGGATATTCCTTCTCCCAGGAAGACCCGATCAGACTCGGAATCCCGGTTTACAAGACATTTCGACAATGGTAAAACAAGACCAGCAAGACCACCCGTTGTGCCGACAAGTCCCGATAGGAGCTGCACATATCTCGTTCTCAGGGCACACCGGATAAGCTAAGCGTACAGGTACCGACGTAATCCAAGTTGCCAAGGAATGGTCCCGCACGGTGCTCTAGTTAGGACCAACACTCGGAGGAGCACTGGCCCGGGGGGTAAAATAAAGATGACCCTTGAGTCTGCAGAACCCAAGGGAAAAGGCTTAGGTAGGCAAATGTTAAAACCAAGGTTGGGCCTTGCTGGAGGAGTTTTATTCAAAGCGAACTGTCAAGGGGGTCCCATAAATCACCCAACCGTGTAAGGAACGCAAAATCAAGGAACATAACACCGATATGACGGAAACTAGGGCAGCAAGAGTGGAACAAAACACCAGGCATAAGGCCGAGTCTTCCACCCTTTACCAAGTATATAGATGCATTAATTAAATAAGAGATATTGTGATATCCCAACATAATCCTGTCCGTCATGAAGCAATCTTCAACTTCACCTGCAACTAACAACGCTATAAGAGGGGCTGAGCAAAGCGGTAACATAGCCAAACAACGGTTTGCTAGGAAGGGTGAAAAGGTTAGAGGCTGACATGGCATCTTGGGAGGCACGGTAAACAAGTGATAGGTAGCGCAGCATAGTGATAGAACGGAGCAACTAGCAAGCAAAGATAGAAGTGATATTGAGGGTAATGGTCATCTTGCCTAAAATCCCGCAAGGAAGAAGAACGAGTCCATGAGGAAGACAAACAGATGTAGTCGAACGAATCCTCACAACTCCGGAACGAAACCGAAGCTAACGAGAGAAGCAAACCGGAAAGAAGCAAACAACATGGTAAACAACCATCACATAATCATGGCATGATGCACAACCAAATATGATGCATGTCCGGTTTAAAGAGGCATGACATGGCAATATGCAAAAACAACACTACAAGTTAAGTGGAGCTCAATATGCAACGAGTTGCATATTGACGGAACACCACATCAATATTTAGTTCGCTCTCGTTTATGTACCCAACAACATTAAATGTTGTTAAACATGGCAAGAGGTGAAGGATAAGTAAACTAACTATTTAGGCAAGTTTAAATGAGGCCGGAAACAACAAACAACAATTCCGGAAAGTCCCCATGTCATTTAGCAATATAAAGCAAACACAATTTTAAGCATTTTAATTGTTGTTATCATGATGCGGATGACATCTACAAGTTTTATGCAATTTTATGAAAACGTTAACATGAGCATGTTATGAAGCATTTGGTCACCATGCGGAACGAAAAGGTGCCACGGCGGTGAAACTGAAATGGTGCCACGGCAACATTCCAGTCCCGATAACTCATGGAGGTACCGGTGCAAAAGGAAGTGGGCGGGAGCGTGTCATGCAAGGATGGTGGGGGGCTCCTGAATTCCGGGTTCCCACGGGACGGCGGCATGGTAAACGAGGAACGTGCAAGAAACAAACGGGCACAGTGCAAACATATCGTACATCTCATACAACCAAGCATGCATTCGTTCACGGGCGGTCGTCATCTCTGGATTATACCTTCGAAGCGTGCATTCGGGGCGGTTCGAGTCGTCGAGGGAAGTAGTCGTTCTCATGGCGGTCGTAGTGGAAGTAGTGGTTCACGGACGTCGTGGAAGTAGTCGTTCACGGCAACGGTAGAGGTACTCGCGATCTTGGCGACAGTAGTGGTACATCTCATAGTGGAAGTAGACGTTCACGGGTCATCGTGGGAAGTAGTTGTACACGTCGACGGTAGTGGTTCACGGACGTCGTGGAAGTAGTTGTTCACGGCAACGGTAGAGGTACTCACGATCTTGGCGACGGTAGTGGTACATCTCGTAGTGGAAGTAGTTGTTCATGTCCTGTAGATGTTCGGGGTCCACGGGGTCTTCGAGGGTCGATGGTAGTGGTACACACGTCATCGGGGTACTTGTCGGATCCGAGAGGTACTTGGCGAAAAGCATGTCGACGGTAGTTGTACTCATATTGTCGTGGTACTTGGCGATATCCGAGACGGACTTGAGGTACTCCGGGGCAGATGTCTCAATGTTGCAACGGTGGTCTTGGAGGTTACTGAGCATGAATGTGAAGGTGGACTGCCAAACTAACCATGGGGCATAGAAAAAGCAACTGCTCGAGGTCGAGATCGGGAAGGGGAGGCGCAAGCAAAGCGGAGCTGCAAGAGGAGCTTCACCACGAGCAGAGGCGGATGGTCATGGCATGGAGATGGGCCGGGATAGGGGTCCGACGAGGTAGGTTTGAGGAGGTGAGCGCGGAAGCGACTTGTCCTTGCAGAGGAGGTCAAGGCGGTCGACCGCCAGGGAGACAGTTGGCACGACGCCGGTGCGTGGATGACACGCGGATGGGCTTGAGGCGCAGCAACGGTGAGGCAGTGGAGGCACTGATCGTAGAGGTCAGGACAGCGCTTGGAGTTTGGGGTAGCGCGCGGCGGACGAAGCACCTCCGGCGGTGGCGCTCGGGCTGCAGGAGGCGAGCGAGAAGGAGAGGCAGGAGGGCGACGTCGAGCTTGGCGGCGGCCTCTTGCCGGAGATGATGATGGGGAGGCATGGAGGAGTCGGGGACGATGGATCTTAGTGGTTGCGAGCGACGAAGCGACAGAGGCACGGGCGTCGGGCCATGGCGACGGGGAGACGAGGTGGTAGCGCTATGAGGAGGGTCGGCTGGGTCGACGGCTGCGGGAGGCGAGCGAGGCTTTGGGCGGAGGCGGAGGCTTGGGGAGCTCCTCTCCCTGGAGCGATGCGGGTGTGCATGAGGAGGGAGACGAGTGGAGGGGAAAAGGGGATCGAGCCGAGGCTCTTCCTGGCGGCGCGAGCGAGGGGAACGAGGGAGAGAGCGAGGGATCGAGAGGAGAGGGTTCGGGGCTAGGGTTAGAGCTGGCTGGGCCTAGGCGCAGATGGGCCTTGGAGGCTGGGCCGGCCTGGTTGCTGGGCTGCAAGGCTGCTGGGCTGGGCTCTCTCTCTCACTAATTCTTATTTCCTTTAGCAAAAAACAAATTAGAGAGAAGAAAAAGAGAGAGTTAAGAAAAGAATTTGCGCACGGGGGTAATTTTCCCGGACTCGCAAAAATGCGCTGGTTCCAAGGAAATAGAAATGGCCAAGATCGAACGATAAGAATTCAAACTCATTTGAATTTAATTCAAATGGGTTTGAACTAGGACGAGGTTTTTTTAGGAGTATCCAAAATGTTGAGAATTTTGGTAGAGCTCCGGAAAATGGTAAAAGCATTATTGGCAAGGTTAGAGAGTCAAAACTTGAAGAAGAAAAGGCCAAGGGATTTAATATGCAAGTGGGTTCATGGGTGATTCCAAAACAATGGAATATTTTATAATATCTCCCTAAATATCAGGAGGGTATGTTTTAAAGAGAACCCACCATGTGAGTTTCCTCAATTTAAATGGATCGAAGATCCATACAGTTTATTTAGTTGAGTTGGAAAGATTGAAGACATAATGACATGATGCCATGCACATGATGCAACGAAGAATGCAACAAGCAAAAACAAATCACACAACGAATCTCGGAAACCCTGGAAGGCATCTGAAGCTCCGGTCTTGGGGCATCACAACACTCCACCACCACGAGAGGATCTCGTCCCGAGATCTAGAATGGCACCGGAGAGAAAATGGAAGAGGAAGAGAAGAGGTAAAGGTAAGTTGCTTCTTCGACAAAAGAGTGAAACCAAAGAACCTTTAGAGGTTGAAACGTTGAAAGAGAGAACACAACAAAGTTGAACACAATTGATAGCACTGCGGTAGAGAATAGAAAAGGAACACCATGTGAACCTTGGAGGCTGCAAAGCTATGAATGACGAGTACAATGGACAAGAAGGAATTGGAACCACTCTGGTTGAAACGAGATAAACAAGGAACAAAGAAGAACAGATTTGGACAGCACTCCGGTTGAAAAGAGATGCAAGACTTGATAAGATGAAAAGAACTTGAAAAGAGGACACGACACTCCAATTAAATGGATAAGCACGAAAAGAACACGATCCTCACAATTCGAGATGATGAGTGAAGAGAGCAACATTACAATGCCTTCGGAAGAAAGAATAGAAGATAGATCATTGGAATAACAGAATGAAGAAGAAAATGCCAACTTCTGCCAAAATGATCTTGGAAAGCACCCTTCCAAGAAGGTTATAACGGAGTTGTTGGAAAAAAAACCAACAACAAAATGAATAAGCTTGTAGTGGGCTTATGGAAAACTTCTCAAAATTGAGGTGAAATTCTGCCACTACCGAAAACAAATGCTTGCTTGAGATCAACGAAGAGATGAAAACTGCTTTTCCCGAGAGGATAGGAGAAAACTTGGATCATTGATAAGCACCACAATACAACATTCCTTAGGGAAGGCTTTAGGTGAAATATGACACAAGATAACTCCAACGAAGAGATTGATGGATTTAAAATACCTCATTCTTGACACATATGAATCATGAAACATGAAGGAAATTGTCAAGAATGATGTAACACCACCTCAAAAGATAAGGTAGAAAGAATTGCACTTTAAAATGCAAGAAGAAGAATGCTTGAACTCCTCTGAAAAGAATCTCGATGAACACTTTGAGAAGGAATTTAATCCTTGATGAACCATCATGTAGAGCCTCCATGGAGAACTCCGGTAATAAAAGGATGATAAAAAGAAAGGGAAGTTGAAAACACAAGGTGAAGCCTTGTGATGATTTAGAAGGAGCTTCGCGACGATATAACCAAGAGAACTTGGAACTCCAGAAAGAAAAGATGAACAACAAGAAGCCACAAATTACTTCATCATGAACAATCTCCGGAAGAAAAGAATTGAATCGCCTCGAGGAAATAAGAATAAGATTTATTGTATGCTTATCCTTCATCAAATTAAATTGATGACAAGCAATGGATTTGGCATACTACTTATTCCCGTAGAAAGAATTAAAAGAGATATAGCGCAAGCTTGAGAAGGTATTGATTGAACCACCGGTGGGATTGGAAACAACGAATGAATTGATATGATAACAAAGGAAGTGAAATCTTGAACGAACCACTGTAAGAACTGAAAATGAACATATCAAAGGCACAATTCACCGGAAGAATTGGAAAACGAGTGAAGATACTCGAGGCGATTTAGATACATGAGAACGAAGAGATCATGAACTGACTAGAGGGTATTTGAACGATGCACCAGTAAGATTTGGAGAACGATAGCTGAAAGCTAAGAATGAATAATTATGACATGATGGCCTTCGGAGGAAAGAAATGGAAACAACTCATGAAATGCTTCGGATGGGTGAAAAGAATTCTCACAATCGAAAGCAATTATGAGAGGATGGTATAAAGCTAGAACCATGAATCTTCGGAAGAACGGGTAAGGATTTAAGAGGAACTCTTCTTCGGTCTTCAAAATTCGAGAATGACAACGAGAAACACCACCATGAATTGTTGAGATACTCCGGGATGAAAATTAGAAAGTTTGAACCAATGATGAAAAGAATTTGAAAGATCTTGGAGAAGGAATATGACTGATGATAATTCATTCTTACATCAAACTTCGAAATGAATTTGGGAATAGCTCCGGGAAAATTAGAAGAGTCGGGTAAGATCCTGGAAAAGACCTGTGGGTTAGGGCCCACTCAAAAGGAAAACACCGTTGAATGATTGATTGAAAGGGGGGATTGGACCAGTTGAAATAAATGACTTGAATGAGATAATAATCTCCAAATAGCTTGAACATATTAAGAATGGAAAACACGAATGTTCTGAGATATCTTGAGCACTCCGGATATGAACTGGGCAAGGTGAATAAATAAGAGAGACTTGGATAAGAAATTCACATGGGAAGATATGTGAAACAAAAGGAAGAGATATGATCAACACCGAAGCTTGGAATTAATCCACCAGAGAAGAATACGAGAATGAAGAATGATGAACTTGAAGCTCGTGAACATTGATTGAAAAGGTTGAAGTGACATCCCATGAATAAATGGATACATGATTAAAAAATCTGAGTCCTTGAAGAAAAAGGGTGGGAGGGTGGGAAAACAAAGGCAACTTGGGATGGATGAAACAAACACCATTGAGAAAACTTAGAATTGATCTTGCGGATGTTGAAATGATCGGAACCACTTGAAGAGAAGCACGCCGGTTGGAAAAGAATTAACATGACAATCTCGATGATCAAGAAGGATTAGTATTCACATAGCAATATGAGAACACCGTTTAGGAAAGGTATGGATTCAACATTTGACTTCGAAGCAACTCGAATACCACATATAAAACAAAACAAAGGATTTGGCTTGCAGAATAAGCCGGAACAAACATATGATAGAGATTTCGTCCGAAGTTTTCGTGGTGGGGCCCACACGGGCTCGATTGTACATCACCATCATGTACAAGGCAGTGCCCATGACATACAAAGTGTCCCCGAACCAGCATAGCCAAGGGTCATAACGAGACCACTGTAAAAACGACCGTGGAAAGGCGGACCACTAGACGTCGAACCCCAATCTCATATCATGCATCTGTCGAAAAGATATTCTAAGAGCTACTTGAATTCCCACCTATAAAACTCCCGAAACTTTCTGGTTATGCAATCTGGTGTTGGGGATACAGGGGAAGCAATATATATCTCACCCAAAACTAACAATTCCTACATCCAAGCTGTATCCATCCGTCAACACATAACCAAGAAACCTTCGAAAATCGTGTACCTCAACCTTCGAAAAGCATCCGTTATACGAGTTATGGCAATACTCCCGAACTCCCGCCCCAGTACTGGGTGGCGTCGAGGTTATCTCACCAACAACTGCATAAAAGATACTTTCGATGTCGGCAAAACTCAGGTATTCCAGAACTGCAACGATAAAATTGTGACGACAACACCTCGGAGCTCAACTCCCCGGGTCAATGCCACATAATAGACAGGAGGCACCAAGAACAATGTTCTCGTCACAAAACCATCGGAACGATTCCAAGATACCCGCGTGATCCTAAATTTTTTTAGTGAAATTTGAGGAGAGGAAAGTCAAAACATCTACGTCAGGAGACCTCACCAGAGCGATGAAGGGACTGAGGAGTAAAAAGAATCCTACTCTCCGATATATATAATCCTAAGACTCAAAACATCTTTTTGTTCTAGACTCAACAACACCAGCAAACAATCAAGCAGGGGGCTCCTAAGTCAGGGATGGCTCTGATTACCAACTTGTAACATCCACGATGCGGCTATATCTCCCACGTGTCGAAGCACGACTTAGAGGCATAACCGCATTGTGGTTTTGTCGCAAGAAGGGTCATCTTCACACAATCCCATGTAATGAACAAGAATGGGATAAAGAGTTGGCTTACAATCGCCACTTCACACAATGAACATATAATTCATACATCAATCAGAGTACACACATAGTCCGACTACGGACGAAGCCAAAAGAAAAGAAGATAACCCAACTGCTAGATCCCCGATCGTCCCAACTGGGCTCCACTACTGATCAACATGAGACGAAACATAGCAACGACCAAGGTCTTCGTTGAGCTCCCATCTGAGCTTGGTTGCATCACCTGCACTGGTATCATCGGCACCTGCAACTATTGTGATAGTATCTGGTGAGTCACGAGGACTCAACAATCTCAAAACCCGTGAGATCAAGACTATTTAAGCTTATGGGAAAGGAAGGGGTAAAGTGGTGAGGTTGCAGCAGCGACTAAGCATATATGGTGGCTGACATACGCAAATAAGAGCGAGAAGAGAGCAAACGGAACGATCGTGAACTAGCAATGATCAAGAAGTGATCCTGAACTCCTACTTATGTCAAACATAACCCAAAGACCGTGTTCACTTCCCGGACTCCGCCGAAAAGAGACCATCACGGCTACACACGCGGTTGATGCGTTTTAATTCAGATCTGGTGTCAAGTTATCTACAACCGGACACTAACAAATTCCCATCTGCCTCATAACCGCGGGCACGGCTTTCGAAAGTTTATACCCTGCAGGGGTGTCCCAACTTAGCCCATCATAATCTCTCACGGTCAACGAAGGATATTCCTTCTCCCAGGAAGACCCGATCAGACTCGGAATCCCGGTTTACAAGACATTTCGACAATGGTAAAACAAGACCAGCAAGACCACCCGCTGTGCCAACAAATCCCGATAGGAGCTGCACATATCTCGTTCTCAGGGCACATCGGATAAGCTAAGTGTACAGGTACCGACATAATCCAAGTTGCCAAGGAATGGTCCCTCATGGTGCTCTAGTTTGGACCAACACTCGGAGGAGCACTGGCCCGGGGGGGGGGGGTAAAATAAAGATGACGCTTGAGTCTGCAGAACCCAAGGGGAAAAGGCTTAGGTAGGCAAATGTTAAAACCAAGGTTGGGCCTTGCTGGAGGAGTTTTATTCAAAGCGAACTGTCAAGGGGGTCCCATAAATCACCCAACCGTCTAAGGAACGCAAAATCAAGGAACATAACACCGGTATGACGGAAACTAGGGCGGCAAGAGTGGAACAAAACACCAGGCATAAGGCCGAGTCTTCCACCCTTTACCAAGTATATAGATGCATTAATTAAATAAGAGATATTGTGATATCCCAACATAATCCTGTCCGTCATGAAGAAATCTTCAACTTCACCTGTAACTAACAACGCTATAAGAGGGGCTGAGCAAAGAGGTAACATAGCCAAACAACAGTTTGCTAGGAAGGGTGAAAAGGTTAGAGGCTGACATGGCATCTTGGGAGGCACGGTAAACAAGTGATAGGTAGCGCAGCATAGCGATAGAACGGAGCAACTAGCAAGCAAAGATAGAAGTGATATCGAGGGTAATGGTCATCTTGCCTGAAATCCCGCAAGGAAGAAGAACAAGTCCATGAAGAAGACAAACAGATGTAGTCGAACGAATCCTCACAACTCCGGAACGAAACCGAAGCTAACGAGAGAAGCAAACCGGAAAGAAGCAAACAACATGGTAAACAACCATCACATAATCATGGCATGATGCACAACCAAATATGATTCATGTCCGGTTTAAAGAGGCATGGCATGGCAATATGCAAAAACAACACTACAAGTTAAGTGGAGCTCAATATGCAACGAGTTGCATATTGACGGAACACCACATCAATATTTAGTTCGCTCTCGTTTATGTACCCAACAACATTAAATGTTGTTAAACATGGCAAGAGGTGAAGCATAAGTAAACTAACTATTTAGGCAAGTTTAAATGAGGCCGGAAACAACAAACAACAATTCCGGAAAGTCCCCATGTCATTTAGCAATATAAAGCAAACACAATTTTAAGCATTTTAATTGTTGTTATCATGATGCGGATGACATATACAAGTTTTATGCAATTTTATGAAAATGTTAAGATGAGCATGTTATGAAGCATTTGGTCACCATGGCGGAATGAAAAGGTGCCACGGCGGTGAAACGGAAATGGTGCCACGGCAACATTCCGGTCCCGATAACTCATGGAGGTACCGGTGCAAAAGGAAGTGGGCGGGAGCGTGTCATGCAAGGATGGTGGGGTGCTCCCGAATTCTGAGTTCCCACGGGATGGTGGCATGGTAAACGAAGAACATGCACGGAACAAACGGGCACGGTGCAAACATATCGTACATCTCATACAACCAAGCATGCATTCGTTCATGGGCGGTCGTCATCTCGGGATTATACCTTCGAAGCGTGCATTCGGGGCGGTTCGAGTCGTCGAGGGAAGTAGTCGTTCTCGCGGCGGTCGTAGTGGAAGTAGTGGTTCACGGACGTCGTGGAAGTAGTCGTTCACGGCGATGGTAGAGGTACTCGCGATCTTGGCGACGGTAGTGGTACATCTCGTAGTGGAAGTAGACGTTCACGGGTCATCGTGGGAAGTAGTCGTACACGTCGACGGTAGTGGTTCACGGACGTCGTGGAAGTAGTCGTTTTTGGCAACGGTAGAGATACTCGCGATCTTGGCGACGGTAGTGGTACATCTCATAGTGGAAGTACTTGTTCATGTCCCGTAGATGTTCGGGGTCCACGGGGTCTTCGAGGGTCGACGGTAGTGGTACACACGTCATCGGGGGACTTGTCGAATCCGAGAGGTACTTGGCGAAAAGCATGTCGATGGTAGTTGTACTCATATTGTCGTGGTACTTAGCGATATCCGAGACGGACTTGAGGTACTCCGGGGCAGATGTCTCAACGTTGCAACGGTGGTCTTGGAGGTTACTGAGCATGGATGTGAAGGTGGACTGCCAAACTAAGCACGGGGCATAGAAAAAGCAACTGCTCGAGGTCGAGATCGGGAAGGGGAGGCGCAAGCAAAGCGGAGCTGCAAGAGGAGCTTCACCACGAGCAGAGGCGGATGGTCATGGCGTGGAGATGGGCCAGGATAGGGGTCCGACGAGGTAGGTTTGAGGAGGTGAGCGCAGCAGCGACTTGTCCTTGCAGAGGAGGTCAAGGCGGTCGACCGCCAGGGAGACAGTTGGCGCGACGCCGGTGCGTGGACGACACGCGGATGGGCTTGAGGCACAGCAACGGTGAGGCAGTGGAGGCACTGGTCGCAGAGGTCAGGACATCGCTTGGAGTTCGGGGTAGCGCGCGGCGGACGGAGCAACTCCGGCGGTGGCGCTCGGGCTGCAGGTGGCGAGCGAGGAGGAGAGGCAGGAGGGCGACGTCGAGCTTGGCGGCGGCCTCTTGCCGGAGATGATGATGGGGAGGCATGAAGGAATCGGGGATGACGGATCTCGGTGGTTGCGAGCGACGAAGCGACAGAGGCACGGGCGTTGGGCCATGGCGACGGGGAGACGAGGCGGCAGCGCTACGAGGAGGGTCGGCTGGGTCGACGGCTGCGGGAGGCGAGCGAGGCTTTGGGCGGAGGCGGAGGCGCGGGGAGCTCCTCTCCCTGGAGCGATGCGGGTGTGCGTGAGGAGGGAGACGAGTGGAGGGGAAAAGGGGATCGAGCCGAGGCTCTTCCTGGCGGCGCGAGCAAGGGGAACGAGGGAGAGAGCGAGGGATCGAGAGGAGAGGGTTCGGGGCTAGGGTTAGAGCTGGCTGGGCCTAGGCGCAGATGGGCCTTGGAGGCTGGGCGGCCTGGTTGCTGGGCTGCAAGGCTGCTGGGCTGGGCTCTCTCTCTCACTAATTCTTATTTCCTTTAGCAGAAAACAAATTAGAGAGAAGAAAATGAGAGGGTTAAGAAAAGAATTTGCGCACGAGGGTAATTTTCCCGAACTCGCAAAAATGCGCTGGTTCCAAGGAAATAGAAATGGCCAAGATCGAACGATAAGAATTCAAACTCATTTGAGTTCAATTCAAATGGGTTTGAACTAGGACGAGGTTTTTTTAGGAGTATCCAAAATGTTGAGAATTTTGGTAGAGCTCCGGAAAATGGTAAAAGAATTATTGGCAAGGTTAGAGAGTCAAAACTTGAAGAAGAAAAGGCCAAGGGATTTAATATGCAAGTGGGTTCATGGGTGATTCCAAAACAAAGGAATATTTTATAATATCTCCCTAAATATCAGGAGGGTATGTTTTAAAGAGAACCCACCATGTGAGTTTCCTCAATTTAAATGGATCGAAGATCCATACAGTTTATTTATTTGAGTTGGAAAGATTAAAGACATAATGACATGATGCCATGCACATGATGCAATGAAGAATGCAACAAGCAAAAAGAAATCACACAACGAATCTCGGAAACCCTGGAAGGCATCTGAAGCTCCGGTCTTGGGGCGTCACACTTTGCCATGCATTTGTTTTTTTTGATAGAAAGACTATAAGGGAACCCCCTACAGTATAATTGGTGCAGCAAACCCAAATTACAAGTACCATGCCTTGAACCTGGGTGGGTGGGAAGGCATCATCCCCTTTCCACCACTAGGCTTTGCCATGCATTTGTGACCCATGCTTTTCATTACACATGATGATTGATTCTCGTACTTGTATGTGTATTTGCAAGATTCGTGGAGATATTGCTTGTTATTGCCATGTTCCATTTATGACCCATTCCTATGATGATACTATGATCTTGCTTTGTGTTCGTGCTTGCGATATGTCATGTGCATTGCCTATACCTACTCTTTGCTCACATGAGATGATTGCCATGATTCCCCCTAGTGTGTTGCATCTTCGCTCCACTAGTTTGCGCGACATGATTGATATGCTTGCTTATGTTGCATCACCAATGATTCATACTTGCTTGTCTCAAGCGGTTGATGACAACCATCTACATGCTTTGCATATGATTGCTATTTCTTCTTGTCATATGTCTCCATATGTTGCCTCTCTCATGCTAGAGGATTTGCCATGCATTGAGTGCAACAATGCTTTTAGTCTTGCTTATGAGATTGCCCCCATAGCATTCTCGCGTATATTTGCATATTTGGACATATTTCTTGTGAAGCATGCTTGTCGTCCTTCTTTGCACCATACACCTAGTGCCATGAATATCACCATTGTTGCATCATATTATTCGTGCACTTGTGCCTCTAATGGTTATGTACAAAAGAAGAGAACCATCATGATGGATTATGAATTTATCTACCATGCACATACATTGTTAGCTTTCTTTTGTGCATGTGTAGGATACTTCGACTTGGTGTCAACTTCCACTTCCTGTGAGTTGACCATTCAAGCTCTTGAGAGCGAACCACTTGCGACTGACTCACTTCTACATCGCACTTGCTTGTGCTTCGGAATTGTGATGGACACACAAGGACATGCTTTCAAGGTGATATCTTTCTCTTTTGAGAACCCCCAAACTATGAGCATGAATATTGTGGATCCTACTTCTTGTGTTGCTTGCACCTTGACATATTGCACACATGCTAGAGATCTTGCTTCGACTTATCATTGCCACATTGCCATGCCTCATGACATATATACATTGTGTGTTGCATCCAATTCTTGGATTACTTGCTCCTATAATATGCTTGGTTGCTACAATGTCATCACTTCACATATGCCATGCCCCATTGATCTCTACATGCTTGACTTGATTACCTCACACATGATGAACAATTCCCCTTTCTATTGTGTTGAATGCCACACTATCTTCACTACACCCTATGCCCGTTATGCTTGGATTGTCTTGCACTTGACCCATGTGTTTAGACACTTCATTTATTTTAGTGTTGTGAATGATTATTATGCCTACCATCGACCATTTGTCAAGCGCTTTATGCATGATTGCTAGGACCATGAGTAGATGCTTATTCTCTTGTCACACATATTTGCATCACTACCTCACATTTACATGCTTGTTTCCATTATGACCTTGATTGTGCTCAATTCATATGCTTACATTCCATGTCACAATCCTTTGTCACACCTTATTCTATGCATGATGACGACACTTGTTCGGTGAATCACCACTTGAATGCTTGGTTTTGCACTAACGCTAACCACATTTGTTTTTCCAAGTGTTTGTTGTACTTACTCCTTTTGAGGAACCACAAAATGGTGCGATATTGGAGAGTGACCACTATGAGCTTCAAGATGATGACTAATTGGTGAACGTCCACTTCTACATGATGTAGCCATCTCTTTCCCATGGTGATTTGGTTTTCGATCCAAGGTTGAATCTTTCCCAAGGGGGAGGGGATGATGCGGAGCATCCTACAGACATCACCATGTCAAGAGTCCGTTTGGCGAGTGCCACCTGCGACATCTACTTCACATACACAGGTGAATCATCTCCTTTACACATGTTCACTTGACCCCATCGAGTATGGTATACTACTTGACACTCCTCTCGTGTGCATGCATAGGTATCATTGGAGCACCACGGATGACGAGGAGGAGTGCAAGCGCAAGTGTACGCCTACACCATCATCGTGGGAAGCTTGGAAGCGACGAAGGAAGAAGACGGTGCAAAACTTGCACTACCGTTCTGTCCGATCCCCCAACCAGACTATTCGGACCATCCAGAGAGCAGTTTTGGTGTGTGCAGAAATTGCACTACCGGACAGTCTGGTCCCCCAAGCGGACAGCCCAGTAGTACAATTTTTGGACGCCCAAAAGTTTCTATTTCCACCGGACTGTCCGGTCCCCCGTACCGGACTATCCGGTAGTGCATCTGCGGGCCGAATTTGAGCAAGGCCCATGTAACTTTACCCTTTCGCCCTCACTTACCCCTTCCTTGCCTTGGACCTATATATATCTGATAGAGGCGAGGGTGTCCTGTCTTTCAATGAGATGGTGGCTATCGTTTTGGAGGAAGTTGACTTTGACGATCTGACTACGAACATGCGAGGACTTCGCGCCTTTGCAATCGCTGAACCAACTCCGAGAGGTTATTGACCATGCCGGAGCACGATCAACCTGACCACGAAGGTCTGTTTCCTGCAGGCAAACAAAGAACAAGCAAAAAACTAAGATTGCAATCTGGATATTGCGAATATAAGAGGAAAGCTTTATTGATCAAGGTGGGGTTCTATGACGGCTTTGTCTGGTCGTTGAACACAAACGAAGTACGCGAAGTTGCAGCTATGGCGAACTTTAATCTAAACAAAACCCAAAGTCTAAACGGTGCCCTAAGGGCTGTATATATGGAGGAAGAGGGGAGGAATTTCGTGGCCCTTGGTGGAGGGGTCCGAAGTCAACCCTATCTCTTGTTTCCCCACACATACGGACTCTAAAAATAGCCTATACTTATGTATTTGGAAATTACATGGGCCTGGCCCAATAATAAGGTGAAGCAGCACCTAGAATAGCCTCGGGACGAAATTTATGAAGTGGCATCTTGTATATTTCGTCCAGGGCTTCATGCACCCATTATGGTGGCTTCAAAGTCCCGAAATCATCACTTGTAACTCCGTTCTTGTTCCCCTTGCGCATGCCATCATCTCCATGCTTGTTCTTGCTCCAATGTCCATCCTTCTCCAAGCTAGGCCATTCATTTGTAAGCAAAAAAAATGTATCCAATTTAGGCAGCATCATATTCTCATGAACATTAGAATGATTACCAAGAAACAAAAGTACCTGATAATTTAATTGGCGTGCGCGAGCTCTAGTAATTGGTCCAGTATATGTAGCAGTAGGGGCTGTGGGTGTAACAATGGTATTGATGTCCTCATCATCCTCCCCTTCTTGAAATGAAGTCGTCCTCGATGGAAGCTCATCTTCCTGACCCAAATAAGGCTTCAAATCTGCAATGTTAAAAGTGGGACTAACCCCAAAATCTGTAGGCAGCTCAAGTTTATATGCATTATCATTTATTTTCTCGAACACCTTAAAAGGACCATCAGCACGAGGCATTAGCTTTGATTTGCGCAAATCAGGAAATTTATCCTTACGCAAATGTAAGCAAACAAGATCTCTAGGTGCAAACACAACATGTTTTCTACCCTTATCTCCAGCAAGTTTATATTTAACATTCATACGCTCAATGTTTTCCTTAGTTAACTCATGCATTTTTAAAATCAATTCAGCACGTTGTTTAGCATCAAAATTAACCTTCTCCGAAGATGGAAGAGGCAACAAATCAATAGGTGCACGAGGTAGGAAACCATACACAACTTCAAAAGGGCACATCTTAGTAGTAGAATGCGATGAACGATTATAAGAAAATTCAATATGAGGCAAGCATTCCTCCCACATTTTCTTATTATTCCTCAAAATAGCCCTAAGCATAGTAGACAATGTTCTATTGACTACTTCAGTTTGTCCATCAGTTTGGGGGTGACAAGTAGTACTAAAAAGTAGTTTAGTCCCCAACTTAGCCCATAAACATCTCCAAAAGTGGCTAAGAAATTTAGTATCACGATCTGAAACAATAGTATTTGGCACACCATGCAAGCGAATAATTTCACGAAAGAACAAATCAACAACATTAACAACATCATCGCTTTTATGACATGGTATAAAGTGTGCCATTTTCAAGAATCTGTCCATGACAACAAATATGCTATCCCTCCCCTTCTTTGTTCGAGGTAAACCTAAAATAAAGTCCACAGTTATATCCTCCCAAGGAACACTAGGTACAGGCAAAGGCATATATAAACCATGAGGATTGAGTCGTGACTTAGCTTTTTGACACGTAGTGCAGCAAGCAATAAAATGCTCAACATGCCGTCTCATCTTTGGCCAAAAGAAATGTGTAGCAAGTACGTCCTCCGTCTTCTTCACGCCAAAGTGTACCATTAATCCTCCTCCATGCGCCTCCTGCAACAACAAAAGACGAACGGAGCTAGCTGGAATTCATAGCTTGTTAGCACGGAACACAAATCCATCATTAACGACGAACTTGTTCCACATTCTTCCTTCTTTACAATTCTGCATTACATCTTTAAAATCAGCATCATGCACATATTGATCTTTGATGGTCTCCAAACCAAATAATTTAAAGTCAAGTTGTGAAAGCATAGTATAGCGACGAGACAATGCATCAACAATAACATTTTCTTTTCCCTTCTTGTGTTTAATGAATTAAGGAAAAGTCTCAATGAATTCAACCCATTTAGCATGTCTACGATTCAGTTTAGCTTGACTTTTAATATGTTTCAAAGATTCATGATCAGAGTATATAACAAATTCTTTGGGCCATAAATAATGTTGCCATGTTTCTAAAGTCCGAACAAGAGCATATAATTCTTTATCATAACTAGAATAATTCAGACTAGGGCCACTCAATTTTTCAGAAAAGTATGCAACAGGTTTGCCATCTTGTAATAACACACCTCCTAATCCAATTCCACTAGCATCACATTGACGCTCAAAAGTCTTATTAAAATCAGGAAGTTGGAGTAAAGGAGCATGTGTCAACTTATCTTTCAATACCGTGAAGGCTTCTTCCTGTGCGGTACCCCAAACAAAAGGCACATCTTTCCTTGTAAGCTCATTGAGAGGTGCAGCAATGGTGCTGAAATCTTTCACAAAACGCTTATAGAATCCAGCAAGGCCAAGAAAACTCCTCACTTGTGTGACTGTTTTGGGCTGCAGCCAACTCTCAATAGCTTCTATCTTGGCTTTGTCAACTTCAATTCCCCGTGGAGTAACAACATTGCCAAGAAAAGATACTTGGTCGGTGCAAAAGGTGCACTTCCCAAGGTTACCAAACAAACATGCATCACGTAGAGCAATAAAAATAGCACGTAAATGTTCCAAATGTTCTTCCAAAGATCTACTATAAATCAATATGTCATCAAAGTAAACTACCACAAATCGTCCAATGAAAGGACGTAAAACTTCGTTCATTAATATCATGAAAGTACTAGGCACATTAGTTAACCCAAAAGGCATGACTAACCACTCATATAATCCAAACTTAGTGTTAAATGCTGTTTTCCATTCATCCCCCAATTTCATACGAATTTGATGGTATCCACTATGCAAATCAACTTTGGAGAATATTGTAGAGCCACTCAATTCATCAAGCATATCATCTAGCCTAGGAATAGCATGACGATAACGAATAGTAATATTATTAATGCATCTACAATCAACACACATACGCGATGTACCATCCTTTTTCGGCACTAGAATAATAGGAACAACACAAGGACTAAGGGATTCATGTATATAACCTTTGTCGAGAAGCTCTTGTACTTGACGCATAATCTCCTTCGTCTCCTCTGGATTGGTATGGTATGGCGCACGGTTTAGCAGTGAAGCACCGGGAATTAAGTCAATCTGATGCTCAATCCCTCAAATAGGCGGTAATACCGGTGGCACGTCTTGTGGAAAGACGTCAGCGAACTCCTGCAAAATGTTAGTGACAGCAGGAGGCAAAGAGGAAGGCACGTCCTCGAATGAAAATAATGCCTCTTTGCACACAAAAGCATAGCAAGCAGATTTGCTGAAATCTAGCTCATCAATATCAGATTTGGTGGCAAATAAACATGCACTTTTCAATTTAATTTCAGAAACAACACTAGATGGTTTATTATTAGGCTTCATCTGTTGCTCAAATTATTTTGCCACAATCTGATTTTCACTCTTATTCTTCTCCTGTTTTGCTTTATTAGCTCTATTAATATCATCTTTCAAAATGGAATCAGGAGTTTTAGGAAGCAAAGTAATATTTTTATCCTTATGAACAAGACTATATTGATTGTTTCTACCATGGTGTACATAATTTTTATCAAATTGCCATGGTCTACCAAGTAATAAGGAACATGCTTGCATAGGTACCGCATCACAATCAACATAATCAGCATATGTAGAGATACTAAAATGCACACGAACAGTACGTGTTACCTTAACCTTGCCGCTGTTGTTGAACCATTGGATGTAGTAAGGATGTGGATGTGGTCTTGTGGTGAGAGAGAGAGCTTCTCCACCATATCCATGCTAGCCAAGTTGTTGCAGATCCCTCCGTCTATGATGACGCGCACAGAACGTTCCTTCACAACTCCCTTTGTATGGAACAAATTATGCCTCTGATTTTGCTCAGCTTGTGTGACCTGCACACTCAAAACACATTGAGCAACTAAATATTCATACCTGTCAGCGTCTTCAGGAGCCATGTATTGCGTCTCATGATCAGAATCATCTCTACCGTGTTCTTCACGTGTGATAAGAGCCAAAGTCTCCTCATCACAGTCACTAGCGGACTCATACCCACCATCCTCAGTAGCAATCATCACACGCTGAGATTTGCATTCTCTCGCATAATGACTTCTTCCCTTACACGATGAGAAATAATATCACTTGTGTGCCCTGTGGATGCCATGGAAGAAGAAGAACTCTGTGCAGGCCCGGCAGGTGCGCTCTCGGCAGATAATGGTGGTTGTGCCTACTTTCTTGTATCACGGCTGGAGGTGGCACCTGATGGAGGTGCTGGTGCGGTTGAAGTAGAAGATGCATGCGGTGTCCATGATGAAGGTCGGCCTACAGAAAAGTTAGTTCGTGCCAATGCTTGTCGATCCTGCACTTCACGTTCAGCTTTACAAGCAAGATGGAATAAACGAGTGATATTAGTATACTCCTTATACTCTAGAATTGTCTGAATCTCTCTATTTAATCCACCCACAAAACGTGCAAGAATAGCTTCATTCTCCTCAATAATACCACATCTAATCATGCCAGTTTGTAATTCCTGATAATATTCTTCTACAGATTTTTCCCTTGTCTTAAACGCTGTAATTTTTGAAGCAATTCACGTTGATAATATGGTGGAACCCAACGAGTACGCATATCCGTTTTCATAGCAGCCCAAGTAGTTGCAATAGGATATAATCTACAATGTTCAGACCACCATACACATGCAAAACTAGTGAAATCACAAACAACAACAGCAAACCGTCTCTCCTCGGGATATTGTAAACATGTAAAACATTGTTCAGTTTCTAACTCCCAAGTAAGATATATATCAGGAACATATCTACCCTCAGATGGTGGAATATTCAATTTCAGTTTAGGAATATGGTCATTATCTCGTACCTGAGGTGGTGGTGCAGGCCTACCATTGTGAATAAATACCTGAGGTCGACCTGCTGGTGGTGGTGCTGGTGGTTGCACGTAGTTCTGGTTTTGATCAACCTCATCCTCATAATAGTCCTCCACCTCTGCAGTAACAGTAGGAGCTACAGAAGCACCAACAGTATTAGCAGCGGCACCAGAATTTTTTCCTGGCTCAATAGGAACACGCTGTGCTCATCCTACTGTATCGCGGTGTAGAACTGGTTGTGGAAGACGTTTGAGTAATTCATCGAACTTGGCGTCCAACTTGATGTCAATTGTCTTTTCAATGTCATCCATCCTCTCCAATGCCTTTCCAAAACTGGCCATCACGTCTTCCACCTGTTGACCCAACATTTGATGAAACTTATCATGAAGCTCCTTGTTCGTCATGTTCTCCCAGTCAATCTCATCGGCTTGTGATCGTGCCATGGTTAGCAGCAATAGAAACAAAAAAGAATATGATCCTACAGACTACTAGGAAGCGGTGGTGGTGGTGGTGTGTCACAAATCCTTCAAGCGAATCTCAAATACTTACCAGTTCTTACCCAGCAGCAGGTGGTGATCAGCAACCGTTGTAGTCAAAACTCTCAAAGCTTGGATAGAGCAATTACCAGGGAGAGTCAAACGCACGACGTAGATGTATGTGGAGCTGGGAAGGCTTATAATATGGTGGCAAAAAGGGTCAGCAATAATCAATTCAGAGATGCAAAGTTGAATAAACGCTCAACGACGGTACTGTGCTGGTGCTAGGCTAGACCGTGCTAGAGACACGAGCCTAGAACACTAACAAAATCACGGCGCGACACGTAATCAAGGGAGGAGCTCACTCTGATTTTTTTTCTTCTTTTTTTCACTTTTTTTTGCATTTTTTCCTCTCTTTTTTTGTTCTGCAACAATTTTTTTTGAAAAAGTCTACAAATGGTCTAGAAACTTCCTAGCCAGAATTTTCTAGACATAGTTTTTTTTGAAACTGGAACTATTTTTCTACCGCAGGTAACACGAAATTCGGGAGTCCTACTCTGTCACGGCTCGGAGTATGGCATGTTTTGGAAATCCAAAACAGAGTAACAAAATACTGGACTCGGACTAGGACTGGTGGCGGAGATGAATCTGGTGGAACTTGGACTGGTGGCGGAGATGAATCTGGTGGAACTCGGATTGGTGGCGGATATATGTTGTAGGTGGACTCGGATTGGCGTGATGGCAGTGGATGTGTGGTGGCGTATATGGACTCGGATTGGCGTGAATATGTGGTGGTGGTATATGGCAGCGGCGATGAAGTTGATGCGGTGGTGGTATATGGCAGTAGAGATGATGGTGATGCGGTGGTGATATATGGCAGCGGTGACGTGACAATCTGTGAATAGAACTCGAAACTCTAAAGGACTAGACGCTAAGACCAGCAACTTGACACGATGATGCAACCGCAAATTCAACAAAGCAAATACAGAAAAGATTATACAAAGGCTCAGACTGGTTCAGATATGATGACCTAACCCTAATTTTTTGTGGCCTTTTCGTGGATTGTAGGTATGAAGAACAGACTCGATCTAAACTACGAAAAATTGTAAAATCTCACCAAGCAACCTGGAAATCTGATACCTCTTGATAGAGGCGAGGGTGTCCCATCTTTCAATGAGATGGTGGCTATCGTTTTGGAGGAAGTCGACTTTGGCGATCCGACTACGAACGTGCGAGGACGTCGCGCCTTAGCAATCGCTAAACCAACTCTGAGAGGTTATTGACCACGCCGGAGCACGATCAACCAGACCACGAAGGTCTGTTTCCTGCAGGCAAACAAAGAAGAAGCAAGAAACTAAGATTGCAATCTGGATATTGCGAATATAAGAGGGAATCTTTATTGATCAAGGTGGGGTTCTGTGACGCCTTTGTATGGTCGTTGAACACAAACGAAGTACGCAAAGTTGCAGCTATGGAGAACTTTCATCTAAACAAGAACCCAAAGTCTAAACGGTGCCCTAAGGGTTGTATATATGGAGGAAGAGGGGGGGGGGGAATTTCGTGGCCCTTGGTGGAGGGGTCCGAAATCAACCCTATCTCTTGTTTCCCCACACCTACAGACTCTAAAAATAGCCTATACTTATGTATTTCGAAATTACATGGGCCTGGCCCAATAATAAGGTGACGCATCACCTAGAATAGCCTCGGGACGAAATTTATGAAGTGGCATCTTGTATATTTCGTCCAAGGCTTCATGCACCCATTATGGTGGCTTCAAAGTCCTGAAATCATCATTTGTAACTCCGTTCTTGTTCCCCTTGCGCATGCCATCATCTCCATGCTTGTTCTTGCTCCAATGTTCATCCTTCTCCAAGCTAGGCCCTTCATTTGTAAGCAAAACAAATGTATCCAATTTAGGCAGCATCATATTCTCATGCACATTAGAATCATCACCAAGAAATGAAAGTACCTGATAATTTAATTGGCATGCGCAAGCTCTAGTAATTGGTCCAGTATATGTAGCAGTAGGGGCTGTGGGTGTAACAATGTTATTGATGTCCTCATCAATATCCATCCTTCTCCTCCATTTTAGGGAGAGGCAAGAATAGATCTAGACATTAGAGCTTAGCTCATGTTTCTCCCCTTGTGGGATTCCTCTTGAGAGAGAGACACTCCATTGGAGTTCAAGGCCTCCATTGGAGAAGATCTGATGTAGGGTGGAACCCTAGGGGACGATCTTCCATGTTTGGAGAGGATCCCTACGAGGAACACAAAGAACGCGTGAAAGGAAATGAGGGAAATCACGGGGGAACACAAGAGAAAACACTCAACCAACACGAATATGACCACACATGTTCTAGATCCAAGAAACACAAAGAGATACTATAACACCCCAGATGTAACTTTCCATATTTTTAACTCCAACTCTTGCCATTTCCGGCTATGTGTTGTGATTTTTCCTTCGTTGTTGGGTTTTTGTCCTTTGTTTTGCATTTTGTTCATGCATCTCATCTCATTGCATCTTTTACATTGCATCATGTCATCATGCAATCCTTTTAAAACTCAACTAAATAAATTGCATGGATCTTCAATCCATTTAAATCGAGGGAAATGCACATGGTGATTTCTCTTTACAACATATAAAAGTCTCTCAATATTGTTAGGGAGCTATATTAAATATTCCACTAATTTAGAATCACCCATAAACACACTTGCCAAATAATTTCGTTCCTTTTCTGCTTCAAGTTTGGTCTCCAAACTTTGCCCTAAATTCTTTCTTCACTTTCCGGAGCTCCATAAAAAATCTCAACATTTTGGCCTCTCCTAAACCTTGTCCTAGTTCAAACCATTTGAATTAAATTCAAATGAGTTTGAATTTAAATCTTGCTTTCGCGCCAACTTCTATTTTATTGGATCAAGCTCATTTTTGTGAGTCCGGAAAAATAATCCCCATGTCCGACTTCTTTCCCTAACCCTCTCTTTCTTTTTCTTCTCTCTGATTCTTTTCTGCTAAAGAATTAAGAGGGAGAAGAGAGTCCAGCGGCCCAACTAACCCTCCAAGGCCCACCTAAACCCTTCCTAACCCTAGACCAATGCCCTCACTCGATCTCCTCCTCTCCCTCTCGTCCTCCCACACCGCCGCCACTCACACACGCAGCGCCCGAACCCGTCGCTCGCTAGCCCTCTCCCTCCGCTCGATCTCCTCACCCTCTCGATCCCCTCGCGCCACCACCTGCTTGCTCGGCCCCCTCCATCCTCGTTCCGATCGGGAGAGGCTCCCGAGCCGCCGCCACCCGGATCCATCGTCCCGACCCCATGACCGCCTCCGCATCATCATCTCCGGCAAGAGGCCGCCGCCAAGCTCTGCCCCGCGCCCGAGCACTTCCATCATGAGCTCGCCTGCCTACACGGCCAAGGCGCCGCCGGACTCCTTGGTTCGCCCGCGCCCTGCTGCCGTTGCTCTTCTCGCGCACTGTCGTCCCTCTGCTGCCTCGCCGGACCTCCGTCCTCCGCCTTCTCCCTCCCCGCAGATCCTCCTGCTGCTTCGTCCCCGCACCCCCCGGTGACCCCGCCGCCGCTCCGGCCACCACACTCCTGACCTCCTCCATGCCCCACAGCCGCTGCTATTTTTCCACACCACCACGCTACCCCGAGCCTCCTCTGCTTGAGCTCCACCTCCTGGCACCCCTGATGGCACTGTTGCCATCTCTGCTACTTTGTTGACGTTGCCCACCTGCTTGCCTTGAGCCCCGGTGTAGCCTCCCCGTGTACCTACAGTCACCGCTGACCACCTGAAGATCAGAACCTGAGGCCCGTGTGCTCCACTGCTAGTTTCATGGACGCTGAGTACCTCTACGGTGACCCTGGATGTCTACGAGCTGTGTACCACTACAGCCGGTGATGCGTCAAGTACCTCTAGCGAAGACCGGAACATCTACGACATGTGTACCACTAAGATTGCCGTGTACATCTACGGACGCAAAGACCAAGGCCGCCAAGTACCCCTCGGATCAGCAAGTTCGACTACCATCGGCGTAAACTGCTTCCTGAACGTGAATGCTACTTCCTATACCGATGCCGTGTACAACTACTTCCACTACATCACGAGAACGTCTACTTCCCTCAATGATCTCGATCCGCTCCAAAACGCATGCTTCGAAGGTATAACGACGAGTCGATCGCCGAATGCATGTGTTGTATGAGATGCTCGTGTTTGCATCGTGTTCGAGAGGTCTTTGCACGTTCCTCCTTGTTTGCCATGCCGCCGTCCCGTGGGAACCCGGTAACCGGGATCACCCCACCATCCTTTTCATGTTCCGCACATCCGCACACTTGCTCTTTTGCACCGGTATCTCAATGAGTTATCGGATCATCGATATGTTGCCATGGCATCATTTTCGAATTCATTGCCATGGCATCCTTTCTTTCCATCACGGTGACAAATGTTTCATATCTTGCTCATGTCAACATCTTCATAAAAATTGTCTAAAACTTGCATATATCATCTGCATCATGATAACAACAATTAGAATGTTTAAAATTGTTGTTTGCATTAAATTGCTAAATAACATATGGGATTTTCCGAAATTGTTGTTTTTTTTGGCCTCATTTAAACTTGCCTAAATAGTTAGTTTAATTATGCTTCACCTCTTGCCATGTTTATAACAACATGTAATATTGTTGTGTTCCTAAACGAGAGAGAACTAAATAATTGATGTGGTGTTTCGTCAATATGCAACTCATTGCATATTGAGCTCCACTTAACTTGTAGTGTTGTTTGTGCATATTGCCATGCCATGCCTCATTAAACCGGACATGCATCATACTTGTTTGTGCATCATGACATGTTTATGCTTGTGTGTTTACCATGTTGTTTGCATCTTTCCAGTTTGCTTCTCTCGTTAGATTCGGTTTCGTTCTGGAGTTGTGAGGATTCGTTCGACTACGTCCGTTTTTCTTCTTCATGGACTCGTTCTTATTCCTTGCGGGATCTCAGGCAGGATGACCTTTACCCTCGATATCACTTGTATCTTTGCTTGCTAGTTGTTCCCTCTATCGCTATGCTGCGCTATCTATCACGTGTCTGCCAAGCCTCCCAAATTGCCATGCCAGCCTCTAACCTTTTTCACCCTTCCTAGCAAACCGTTGCTTGGCTATGTTACCGCTTTGCTCAGCCCCTCTTATAGTGTTGTTAGTTGCAGGTGAAGTTGAAGATTTCTCCATGTTGGACCGGATTATGTTGGGATATCACAATATCTCTTATTTAATTAATGCATCTATATACTTGGTAAAGGGTGGAAGGCTCGGCCTTATGCCTGGTGTTTTGTTCCACTCTTGCCGCCCTAGTTTCCGTCATACCGGTGTTATGTTTCTTGATTTTGCGTTCCTTACGCGGTTGGGTGATTTATGGGACCCCCTTGATAGTTCGCTTTGAATAAAACTCCTCCAACAAGGCCCAACATTGGTTTTAACATTTGCCACCTAAGCCTTTTTCCCTTGGGTTCTGTAGACTCAAGGGTCATCTTTATTTTAACCCCCCCCCCGGGGCCAGTGCTCCTCCGAGTGTTGGTCCAAACTAGAGCCCTTTGCAGCGCCCCCTCAAGGAAACTTGAGGTCTGGTTTTAGTTGTACGGATTGCTCATCCGTTGTGCCCTGAGAACGAGATATGTGCAGCTCCTATCGGGATTTGTCGGCACAGTCGGGTGGTTTTGCTAGTCTTGTTTTACCATTGTCGAAATGTCTTGTAAACTGGGATTCCGAGACTGATCGGGTCTTCCTGGGAGAAGGAATATCCTTCGTTGATCGCGAGAGCTTGTGATGGGCTAAGTTGGGACACCCCTGCAGGGTATAAACTTTCGAGAGCCGTGCCCGCGGTTATGTGGCAGATGGGAATTAACGTCTGGTTGTAGAGAACTTGACACTTGACTTAATTAAAACACATCAACCGCGTGCGTAGCCGTGATGGTCTCTTTTCGGTGGAGTCCGGGAAGTGAACACGGTCTTTGTGTTATGATTGTGCGTAAGCAGTTTCAGGATCACTTCTTGATCATTAATAGCTTCTCGGCCGTTCCGTTGCTTCTCTTCTCGCTCTTATTTGCGTATGTTATCCACTATATTTGCTTAGTGCTTGCTGTAACTCCACCTCATTACCACTTCCTACCCATAAGCTTAAATAGTCTTGATCTCGCGGGTTTTGAGATTGCCGAGTCCTTGTGACTCACCAGATACTATCACAACAGTTGCAGGTGCCGATGATACCAGTGCAGATGATGCAATCAAGCTCAGATGGGAGCTCAACGAAGATCTTAGTTGTTGCTATGTTTCGTTTCATGTTGATCAGTAGTGGAGCCCAGTTGGGACGATCGGGGATCTAGCAGTTGGGTTATCTTCTTTTCTTTTGGCTTCGTCTATAGTCGTACTATGTGTGTACTCTGAATGATGTATGATTTATTTAAGTACTTGTGTGAAGTGGCGATTGTAAGCCAACTCTTTATCCCAGTCTTGTTCATTACATAGGATTCTGTGAAGATGACCCTTCTTGCGACAAAACCACAATGCAGTTATGCCTCTAAGTCGTGCTTCGACATGTGGGAGATATATCCGCATCGTGGGAGTTACAGATACACGGTCCAAATCCAACAAAGGACGATACAAGCGGCGGTAGTTCATCTTCGAGAGGAGGTCTTGAATCCACGAGGGATCTTCCCGTAAAGGGGTCTTGAATCCATGGTGGATCTTCTCTGAAGAGGCCGCGGTCTCTCACAAGGAGGACATCCGTATGGATGAGCACAGCTCTATCTCAAATGAGCTAATCCTTTGCTAACCCTATCTAGGAGGAGGAGGGGGTCTATATATAGTGTAAACCACGAAGGGGTAAGTGAGGGGCGAAGGGGTACACGGGACTCGGCCCAAGTCACACACACAGGCGAGGTCCGGATGATCCAGATGGTGGCCCGGATGATCCGGGTGTTGGTCTGGATGATCCGGGCGGCCGTCCGGATGATCTGGCTTCATCGAGCAGGCTTCGGGTGTCTTCGGACACGTTACCCGGATTGTCCGGGTGGGGGTCCGAATCATCCGGGCTTGGTCCGGATCGTCCAGCTGGGGGTCCGGATGATCTGGGCAAGTCCTGTCTTATCCGTTCTTCTTCTTCCTTCTCCTCTTCCATGCTTGGCCTTGGTCCTTGGATTATCCATGGTCATCTCGGTTGTACCTGAGTACATGCACGGTCCATGCATGAGGTAGTAGCCTTGTCTCACATGCGAAAAGTGACGGTTCGAAGTGGAGTGAATTCACCTTGTGTCCAATGGCGTATGTTCGAGGTCTCGTTATATGTCCTCTTGGGGCTTGGAGAGTAGTCAAAGTGTACATGGGGATGAACGTGGGATGCTCTGCATCATCTCCCCGCCCCTTGGGAAAGATCCGACCTCGGATCGTGATCCTCATCACCATGGAAACGGTTGTTGTGGACGGACTTTTAGTTGGACGTAGATGAAGGCATTGCGCAATCCAAGTACTCCAAGGTGTATCCGGTATGTGGTACATGCAAAATGAGCAAACACAAAGTACACTTGGAAATATAATGGTTAGCGCACACAAAGTGTCCATGAAGTACATATGAGTCCGTGCGGTAAGATGGTTCATGACAAAGCGCATGAAGCTTATCAAGATGATATAGATTGATATGCAAAGCATTGATGGGGTAATTAGCATGGTGCACAAAGCGACAAATTCTACCATTGTGAAAAATGATGTCATAGAGAGATGGTCCATCAATAGCATGAATATGGCAATGGATGCTCAATATGTGTATGCTATCATGCAATTGATGGTGGGCAATATGATCATGATGTATGAATATGCCATCAAGGTAGATCACAGTAAATTTGCTAAGGAAATGCACAAGCTCATATATCATGGATGACATGGAAATAGATGCAACAAGACAAGCATAATGTGAGTCAATCCATGCATACGGTGCAAACTTGTGGTGAGTATGAAATGTCCATCGAGCATGACATGTATGAGCACAATCAACAAATATGGAGGTGTTGGCATACCAATGCTCGATGTCGTGGCATGAGTGGAATTCCGAAGATGCATCCAATAAGTGCGAGCACTCCTCAATGTGAAGGTCCATGTAGCCAATCTCCAATGTCTCTCCTCCGTTCACGAGATGTGTCATGTAGACAAAAAGAAGGAAACAACAATGAAAGAGTGATCGATCCAATATGCATACTTGAGGATGGCTCAAAGGGAAGGAGTTCACCTTTATGAGGATGTCGAAAATGTTGCTGTTGCACATCATGTATGCCTTCAAATAGCCAATGTGTCTCATGACGTTAATGCCTTGTGAATCCTTCAAAACGAAAGAACATGACAAACACTCAGAAAAACAAATGAGGTTAGCGGAAGTGCAAAACCTATCATTCTTGTGGTAAGATACCCAACAAGTGTATGCATCATGCTCATCATAAGAAAGTACAAGAGAGCACTTCATAGTATGGAGGCATATGATGCAAGAACAACCAAATACAAGAGGCTCAATCAAACAAGCATGCATCACAAGTAAAGTGTCCAAGTCTCCAAGATCAATAAGCATAGCAAGTTGGCACTCAATACAAGGTGATATGGGAGATGCAACTAATGGAGACAAGAGATAATGCTCAAGACAAATCAAGTGAGAGGCATGAACATATATGTCATCAACCCAAGAAAGCGAGTAATAGTGGAACATGGGTGATGCAACATAGCAAGCAATCATAGCAAGCAAGTCAATCAAGCTAGTAGTGCGAAGATGCAACATACTAGAAGGAATCATGGCAAGCATGTCATGTGTGCAAATAGTGGGCATGAATAATTCACATGTCATAGCACAAGCATGAAAGCAAGATATGAGCAAAATATCATCAATGTATTGGCGAGAGGCCATATGTGAATAGCAATGGGACATCAAGACTCTCCCAACACAACAAGCATCAATAGCATGGGGCACATGATAAACATGGCAATAGCAACAAGGATCTTCACCAAGCATGCAAATACACATAGGAGTATCATAATGGTGAAGCATGGGTGGATGCAAGCAAGGGTCACAATTGCATGGTAAAATCATGTAAAGAGGCATAACATGCAAAGTGAACACGATAGTATGGGCATAAAGGGACAAGTGATATATAGCCCATAGCCGTGTGAGAGCCAAGAAAAAGAGATGCGCGTAGTCCTTGCGCGAAAGGAATGGTGGTAAGGATAGTCCACGGGATCCCAAGTCATCATTGCTCTCAAGAGCTCGTTTCGTCAACTCTTGGGATTGAGAGGTTGACGAGTATACATGAGTACCTACACAAAACAAAGACAAAGGGAAAATTGTGTGTGCGTGGTATATGTACACATCATCCATCATGATGCGCACATGCATGTGTTGGTTAGCACAAAATATCCAATGCTCAAATAAATGAGATGCGTGATATAGAAACATGTCATACATCATGAGAGGTTTGTTGTTATGCATGGCATAATGGAGACTCAAAGGATGTAATGCATCATGAGAAATATCTAGAGCATTGTTATTCATGGAATGCATATGGTGCACGCAATTATGGGAATCATGCAAAGTATGGAATGCATCAAAATCTCCTAATATGTATGAGGAGACTATGGGGGTCTCCTCATGAGCATTAATGGAAACATCACATCGAGAATATTGACAACATCCAAAACAATGCATATTTGGAACAATGTGATCATGGCATGACATAGTAGATGTATTGCACAAATCATGTAAAGGAAGCATGGCAATATCATCACATGAAAAACAAAAGCAATGACCATCATCTCGTCATTTATGCCATAATTGCAAATGGGATTTATTTTAATGGGGCATGCATAGTTACTATGTTGAGATTGAAATGATGCAATATGGTAGATCTCACTCATAGCATATGACAAGTTCAATGGATTGTCAAACATGATGTGACTAATAGAATTTTCACATGATATCCTATGGAGCATAGCATAACTAGGTAACTCAACATTCTCATCATCATATTCATCATAAATTGGTAAGTCATGACATGAGGAAGTCGCACTAGCATGAAGCATGGGAATAGGTGGGTCAACATCATGCAAGCAATCATTGTCAAGAGGGTCCACTAGTGGGACAAGAGAAGCACCATCACCTAGGTTACCTTTGGAGCATCGCTCATGTGTTGTAGGTGAGGTGTTGAAGATCCACTCATTGTCATCTTCATCTTGATGGAACCATGTGGGGGTGCATCATCATCCACCATGGCCATCGTCGTCTCTATTGGAGGGAAGGACTCGTCGAGGATAGGCATGTCGTCATGTAGGAGACCTAGCACCAAAGAAGAGAACACACTAGGAGTAGAGGTTAAGTCATTAGAAATCATAGTGGCCTCACATGCCGTGTCAACTACCTCACTCTCTAAGTGTTGTGGCTCACTCACTCCCTCAAGGATGCTCTCACTCATATGGTTGGTGGAGTCACTCAAATGGCGCTCAACCTCACATAGGATGTGTGGCATGCTCTCATGTGTGGGGCTAGTGGTGGTCACACTCTTCCTCTCATAGGAAATTCTCTCAATGTCACGTATGGTGGAGTCACTCATGTCACTCATGGGGTGGTGGCTCTCCTCACATGACAAATGGGGCATCTCGTCATATGTGGGTGTTGGAGAGATGTAGGTGCAAATGTCTCCATGCGCGGTCGTGTAGCTTGACTCGGAGTATGAGTCTAATGTGGGCGCCGTCTTCATGGTGTTGAAGAGGTTCGCGCTCGTCGTCGTGGTCGAAGGGGATGGTCCTTGCTCGACCGTCTTGTCACCGTCTTGGTTCGGGAGGCCCATATGATGTGGCACCTCGTAGCTCGTCTCCATGAATGAAGGGAATTTCCCATGCTCGGCCATCTTCCTTGAGGGGCTTCCGAAGATGGAAGTGTCGCCATCGCTCGTAGGTAGTCGCCTTGGACTTGATGAAGTCGTTGTAGGCGTACTCGTGGGAAGTAGGCGAAGATGCCGTACGTCCAAAGGCGAAGATGCCTTGATAGCACTTGGCGAAGATGCTGAAGTGGTGGTGGTAGCCGTAGCTCCGTCTTGGTGGTGCTCATCTCACGGTCTTCTTTTGTGCTCATGAACCTTGACCTTGGCGTGAAGTAGGGATTGTTGGGACTTGTGCATTTGCGCTTGTGGAGCATCTTCATGATGATGATGTCATTGTTGTGCTTGAGCTCGATGGCGTTCGTCGTCGTCGTGCACATGATGCTTGGAGGTGAGTTGCCCTTCATGACGAGGTAGATCACGAACGTGATGGTGGTCGCCATGTAGATGTGGACGAGGACGATTTGCACTTGCATCATTTTCGCGCTCCGAAGACTTGTGGCTTGAATGTCGCCGCCTTAAAGATGACGAAGGGGAAGAAGACTTGATCAAGGCTCTAATCTCCTCCACCCTTGCATCTTGCGCCTCTTTATGTGCGGAAAGCTTCTTGTCGATGTAGTCCCTTTTCCTTGCTTTGGAGTAAAATATGTCGATGGAGATGTTCTCGATGCGCTCTCGCAATCTTGATTGTGCGCCTTGCATTTGTCATTGGAGATTGAAGATGTAGTTGTTCGCGCTGTCGTTGTTGTCGAAGACCGGAGAGGAAATGCCTTGCCTATCCATCACAAGACTCGAGCAAATGTGAGTGGGAGAAGGAGAGGAACTATACCAAATGTACCTTGACCGATGTTGGAGATGGATCAATGATCACTCAAATGTGTAACAAGGAAATAGCACAATTAATACCAATTCTTGTTGGTTCTCACACCTACACAAGTAAAGCTTATAGTGGAGCTCGGTGAGGATAGTGGCACAAAAATTTAATGCAAAATGTTAGCAAGAGTCAATAATGTTGAAAGAGATTCACAAATTTGCAAGTGAAACAAGTGGACCAATAGCAATATGTGGCACGCAGAAACACACACACACACGGATAGATAAATGGGGTCATGCAACCAAGGAATGAGCCCAAAATGTGGAATCCACAGAAAATGCTCGTGTTGCACAACTCAAGGGAGACGCTAGCACAATTGCTCAATAGGCGGATACGTCACTTGTGCACAACCTCTGATATGCAAAATGTAGCAACTTTCTATCCCAAGTATGCTATGTATATATGGTTCCCGGTGTTTCTCTCAAGATGATCGAAGATGATCGGATATGAAAATCTTATATGTAATGTGGTATGATGCTATGGCACTTGCTTACAAGCTCTTTGATCTTTCTCTGTTGCTTAAAAACTTATTCTTTTTTTTGTATGACCACTTTTGCACAATGCACAAACCAAGATAGCAATTGTAGATATGCGGGAACAAACTTGTGACACAAGATATGATACCAATATATGCACCACGATGATATGGTATGTATGCTATGGGAAGTATGATCACAAATGTGCACAAGTGACGTTGCCGACAATACTCAAATGGCTAGACTCGATAGGCAAGTAACGCAAAATGGGCTAGGGCTTATCAATGAAATTTGTAAGGGGAATATACAATGGTGTCGTTGAGGTTACCGTCATTGCTGATGATGAGAGGCGGTGTTGCCGATGTCGACCCGTTCCTAGTTAGCCGAAACACCCTAGGAAACGGAAAAACCGCAAACTCAAAATCTCCAAAGGCAAATATCAAATAGTGGTAGCGGAAAGGTGGTGGTGGTTTGCACTTGGCAATGTGGAAGTGAAATGATGGGCTATACACTTGTCGGAGTTGAATTTTCCGTCCCTAAGTAGCCGAAACACCTTAGGAGACACAAGCCATAACTCAAACAAGCTCAAACAAAATTGGGTTAAGTTTGGGGTGGTGGAAGTGTATGGTGGGCACGCCTATACGGAAGTGGTGGTGGTGGTTGATGAAGAATTAGCCGTCCCTAAGTAGCCAAAACATCTTAGGAGACTCGAATCACTTCCCAAGCAACCACGTACGCAATGGGGATCAAAATGGGTTAGGTTGTGGAAGTCGGTGGTGGTAATGCGGATGATATGGTGGAGGGCCTAGGCAAAGATGCCAAAGTTGCCAAACGTTGATGGAGTCAAATGATGTTGGTGATATTTTTGTGGGATGGGGGATGTCAATAGCTTCAAAACGAGCTAAAGAACGTCAAAATTGGACTCCGGATGAATTAGTTACGGCCAAAACAAAATTTCAGCTATGTCAGTTTCAGGGTTAACCGGACATCCGGGAGGAGGTCCGGATAATCCGGGCTTGGTCCGGATGATCCGGTAGTACTTCCGGATGATCCGGGTTCGTTAGCTCGAGTTCTGGAATTCGGACGCGTGGGTTATCCGGACGTCCGGGAGAGGGCCCAGCTGATCCGGGAGGTGTCCGGATGATCCGGGAGAAGGTCCGGATGATCCGGGCAGGTCAAACTGCTCGGGATTTCCTCTCGGGGACGATTTTTAGGGTGGAATTTGGGGATTTTGGGGTCAAAATTGACGAGATTTCATGGATGAAAGATGGGGAAACTTGGGGAAATGCTAGATCCACTCGAAACCAAGCAAATCCACGGATCAAAATCAACAAAACATCATCAAACCAACAAATCACAAAAATAATTTGAGGGCTATTTTTGGTGGAGATTTTCAGATTTAGGATGAAATCAACAAAATCAAGCTAGAAAACAAAGGGTAGGGGCTCCAAAAACGTGATCAACGTGGCTCATGATACCAATATGATGTAGGGCGGAACCCTAGGGGCCGATCTTTCACGTTTGGAGAGGATCCCTACGAGGAACACGAAGAACGCGCGGAAGGAAACGAGGGAGATCACGGGGGAACACAACAAAAAACACTCAACCAACACGAATATGATCACACATGTGCTAGATCCAAGAAACACAAAGAGATACATGGTCCAAATCCAACAAAGGACGATACAAGCGACGGTAGTTCAGCTCCGAGAGGAGGTCTTGAAGCCACAAGGGATCTTCCCGTAAAGGGGTCTTGAATCCATGGTGGATCTTCTCCGAAGAGGCCGCGGTCTCTCATGAGGAGGAGATCCGTATGGATGAGCAAAGCTCTATCTTAAATGAGCTAATCCTTTGCTAACCCTATCTAGGAGGAGGAGGGGGTCTATATATAGTGTAAGCCACGAAGGAGTAAGTGAGGGGCGAAGGGGTACACGGGCCTCGGCCCAAGTCACGCACGCAGGCGAGGTCCGGATGATCCGGATGGTGGCCCGAATGATCCGAATGGTGGCCTGGATGATCCGGGTGTTGGTCCGGATGATCCAGGCGGCCGTCCGGATGATCCAGCTTCGTCGAGCAGGCTTCGGGTGTCTTCGGGCACATTACCCGGATCGTCCGGGTGGGGGTCCGGATCGTCCGGCTGGGGGTCCGGATGATCCGGGAAAGTCCTATCTTGTCCGTTCTTCTTCTTCCTTCTCCTCTTCCATGCTTGGCCTTGGTCCTTGGATTCTCCATGGTCATCTCGGTTGTACCCGAGTACATGCACGGTCCATGCATGAGGTAGTAGCCTTGTCTCACATGCGGAAAGTGACGGTTCGAAGAGGAGTGAATTCACCTTATGTCCAATGGCGTATGTTCGAGGTCTCGTCATATGTCCTCTTAGGGCTTGGAGAGTAGTCGGAGTGTACATGGGGATGAACGTGGGATGCTCCACATCAAGATCCCTAGTGGATTCAAGACCCCATCTAGGGAAGGATCCCCATCATAGGATCATCAAGACCTCACCTCCCTTTGGGATTTGGGATGAACTTTACCTTGTGCTATTTCCGCTTTGTTGTTCATGTATCTTGTGGATCCATGTGTTGCTAGTCTAGTGGATGTGTGATTGGACTTGTTCTTGAGTGTTCCTCTTGTGATTTCCCTTTGTGTTCTTTGTGTTCTTCGTGTTCTTCAGGGAATTCCCCTCCAATTCGTGAAAGATCTCCACTTAGGGTTCCACCCTAAAACACCCCAAGGGCCGGCTTATCTTCATGAGATGAGCCGGGTCTTTTAATACGACCACTTCAAAGAATTACCTGTAGCCCCCAAGGGCCGGCTTAGCTTCATTAGATGAGTCAGGTCTTCTTCATTATAGATTGAAAAGAGTGACATGCATTAGCCCCCAAGTGCCAAGGACATTGCTTGCAATGTGTTTGGGACTTGAATAGATTTGACATAACATCTCTATCAAATGCCGACTTAACCAATTTAGCAAACTTATATGGTTCTCTGAATGACAAACTTCTTTTTACTTTTCCAGGAAGCTTTAAGCCTGGCCGAGTTAAACACAGCTGGCTTAAAGAAAAATTTGGAATATGAACAAGCTGAACATGCCAAGGCAGAATCAAGCTTGAAATCTTCATTAGAAGATTTAGAAAAGATCAAGACGAATTTTGATGCTGAGAGAGCCACCTTTGAAACTGAGAAGGCCACTCTATTAAAATGGGCCCGAGACGCAGAAGATCAGCTGAAACCAATAATGGAAGAGCTGACTGGCTTAAAACGCCATATTTGTCAGATGACTGAAGCTATCTTCGGTAAGCAAACTTTAAACTCCATTGAAGTAACCTGCCTGACGACTTGAATGTAACTCGTCTGACAACTCATGTTTTGAATGTGTGATAGGTGCCAGGAGCTCCAATCTTGGATAAAACATGCTGACCAAGCTGAAAGCCTTATATTCCTTGACGGAAAATTATACGCTGGAAGCCTCACACTCTTGTGGCTGTATCAAATGGCAAGAAACCACCAAAGCTGATAAAGGACGTGTTGGATCAATTCTCAACAACGCCAAAATAGATTGAAGATCTAAAGTTGTCAGTTGCTCGGGCAGGAGCGACAACCTTGCCAAGCCGTGCTAAAGCTTATCAATCAAAATTGGATCCAAAAGAAATGGCCGGCGCGTTTCTGGAATAGAATGATGACGGGTTGGTATTCAGCGGAGCATATTTTGCCAAGTGTATCAAAGAGATGCGACCATTGGTGTGTCAACTTGCGCAAGAGCTTGATTTGAAGAAGTACCAGCCGACTTATGATAGCAACAACACTCAGATCAAGGCACCTTCCATTGACGTTGTAGATCTGACTCCTCAAAGGCATAAGCATATTTTTGCCTCTAATATCGACCCTTCCTCTATCATCAATGATGAAGAAATATTTGAGGCCTTAACTGGTATCGACTGGACCTCGGACAATCTCCAGATAAGAAGCGAAGAAGAGCCGGCTGAGGATGACCTGGGGACTTCCATGATGGGGCAGCAGCTAGGTGTTAACCCGGAAGGTTCAAACCGGGACGGCACAGAGGCCGACTCAAAGGAGTAATATAACTCCAAAAAACTTGCTTTGAAACTTTTGGGATCGGCTGAAGCCTTCTAGTAGACTTAGTTAAAAAAATTGGTTGTCTTGTCGTGCCTTCATGCACGTTGTAACTATTTAATCCAGCACTATCATACCAATCATCTCTGGATGTTTGATCGAGCTTGCTATAAATATCTGCTTTGCGCCATCCATTTAATAAGGTTGCTCATCTGATACATTGATGTATAAGTTGTATGGAGTTGTAACATACTCGACACTGCCCAAACTAGCGACTTATAGTTGCAACACTTGATTACTTAGAACCAATGGTGGGTTAATAAACCAATGACTCCTTTTTATGAAATTCTTGGAGCTGATAATTCGATGGCTTATGGCCATAATAAGCTCAATACTGATCAATGCTAACCCGAACTTCTTCTGACATGGGAAGTTTAGAGCTTTTATATAAATATGATCACAAGCATAAAGATTCCTATAAAGACAAAAAATAGAGAATATAATCATAATATGTATAAATCGGCTTTCAAGGCTCGACAAAAAAGACTGGCTTTTAAAACTCGAGTCTCACTTCAAAGAAGCTTGGCATTATAGCCTTGGTTTATCCTGTAAGCCGGCTCTCTCATGACATAATCCGCCATGTTAACCTTGACTAGTTCAGGGTCATAAAGATTGACTGACAAGAGTACGGTGAGTCACATATTCGGAGAAGCAACAAACAAAACATGTAGGTTTATCCTCTCTCTCTGTAAGCCGGCTCTCTCATGACATATGCCGCCATTTTAACCTTGACGAGTTCATGGTCATAAAGATTGACTGTGAAGAGTACGGTGGGTCACCTGTTGAAATAGCATCAAGCATACAGGCATGTTGAACCTATATAATGGCGTTTATTTGCCGGTCAAGAGGGTAGGATAGCTAAACTCGGTGAGTTGGAAGCCCCCAAGTGACCTTATGGTCAATTAATAAAAGACTCATGCACAGTATATGAGATGAAACAACAGAGGCCCCGAGTTTCGGGGATGCCGGTTTTATTATGTTGATCATAAAAATATATACATTGATATGTATGTACAAAGATTGGAGCCAGTGGCTCAAGTATAATAAGGGTAAGATGAGCAATGTTCCAAGGCCTGTTGGTCTCCTCCTCAGAGGTACGTGACTTATTGTGTTCACGTATGTTGGTGAGATAATATGACCAATTGTTGAGGATTTTGCTGACCACAAAGGGTCCTTTCCAAGGCGGTGATAGCTTATGCATGCCTGTCTGATCTTGAACCAAACAGAGCACTAAGTCGCCCTCTTGGAATGTCCGGCTTCGAACTCTGCAGCTATGATAGGGACACAGGTCTTATTGGTAAATTGTTGATCGAGCTGCTGCGAGATCACGTTCTTCATCCAAGGCATCCAGAGCATTTTGATGCGCCATCTCATTGTCTGCTTCAATGTAAGCCGCCACCCTGGGTGACTCATGACGAATATCACTTGGGAGAACAGCCTCTGCGCTATAAACCATGAACAAGGACATGTAGCTTGTTGATCTGTTGGGGGTGGTCATGATACTCCAAAGAATTGCAGGAAGCCTTCAATCCAACAACCTACGTTTGTTCCAGAGGAACCATAAGCTGGGGCTTGATCCCTTGTAATATCTCCTGGTTAGCATGCTCTGCCTGACCGTTGGACTGTGGATGAGCCATCGAGGATACATCAAGACGAATGTGTTCTCTTTGACATAACTCCTTCATAGCACCTTTAGACAGATTTGTCCCATTATCAGTGATGATACTATGAGGATAACCAAAGCGTAAGATTAGCTTCTTAACAAACTGAACTGCAGTTGCTGCTTCACAATTGCTAACTGGCTCTGCTTTGATCCACTTGGTAAACTTATCAACTGCCACCAAAAGGTGGGTCTTCTTATCTTTAGACCTCTTGAACGACCCGATCATATCAAGCTCCCAAACCGCAAACGGCCAAGTGATTGGGATCATCCGCAATTCCTGAGCGAGCACATGAGCTTACCTTGCAAAATTCTGACACCCATCGCATTTGCTAACAATGTCCTCTGCATCAGCATGAGCAATCAACCAAAAAAACCTATGACAAAAAGCTTTAGCCACTAAAGATCATGACCCGACATGATGACCACAATCACCTGCATGAATTTCTTGTAGGATCTCACGGCCTTCTTCAAGGGAAACACAATGTTGAAACACGCCAGTCATGCTACATCTATGTGACTCGCCATTGACAATAGTCATAGACTTAGACCGCCTTGTGACCTATCGCACCAATTTTTCATCTTTAGGCAACTCACCTCGAGTTAGGTAAGCCAGATAAGGCATCGTCCAGTCAGGGATAGCATGAAGAGCTGCCACCAACTATCCTTCCGGGTCAGGTATAGCAAGATCTTCCTCCGAAGGCAACTTAACTAACGGATTATACAACACATCAAGGAACACATTGGGGGCACTGGCTTATGCCGTGACCCAAGCTGAGACAGTGCATCAGTCGCCTCATTTTTCGCCGGTCTATGTGATCCACCTGGTAACCTTTGAATTAATCAGCAATATTATTCACTCCTTGATGATAAGTTGCCATGAGCTGGTCTTTAGAATTCCACTTTCCTGAAACTTGCTGTACCACCAAGTCTGAGTCGCCCAGACATCTAACCCGGCTTAGGTTCATCTCCTTAGCCATACAAAGCCCATGGAGTAAAGCTTCATACTCAGCTGCATTGTTAGTACAAGGGAACATGAGCCTTAAAACATAGCAAAATTTATCATCTCGTGGAGATTCTAAAATAACTCCAGCCACCGAGCCTTCCAATTGCCTGGACCCATCAAAGTGTATTGTCCAATATGTATTGTCAGGCTTCTCCTCAGGTGTTTGCAGCTCTGTCCAATCATTTATAAAATCCACCAAAGCTTGAGACTTGATGGTTGTTCTGGGCACATACTTCCGATGGTGCGGCCCAAGCTCAATTCCCCACATAACAACCTGGCTGGTAGCTTATCTGTTTTGAATTATGTCGCCAAGGGGAGCATAACTGACTACCGCGATTGGATGTCCAAGGAAATAATGCTTAAGTTTGCTGCTGGCCATGAACACTCCAAACACCAACTTCTGCCAATGTGGGTATCATTGCTTGGACTCCGTGAGAACTTCATTGACATAATAAGCCGGCCGCTGGACTGGATACTCTTTTCACGCCTCCTTATGCTCCAGAACAACTACTACACTGACAACTTTATTATTATCCGCCACGTACATGAGCAAAGTCTCTTCGTCTATGGGGGCAGCCAACAGTTTATTAAGCGCCTCAAAAGCCTCATTGGAAGCATCACTCAGACAAAGTGATCAATCTTCTACATCATCTGATACAAGGGAATCGCCTTCTCTCTAAGGCGGCTTATAAACCGGCTCAGGGCTGCAATACAACCTGCCAGGCGTTGAACGTCGTTGATATGCACCGGCTTAGAAAGAGAGGTAATGGCCTTAATCTTCTTAGGGTTAGCTTCAAAGCCACATTCTAAGACCAGAAAACCTAGCAATTTGCCTACTGGCATGTCAAAGACACACTTGACCGGGTTAAGCATCATCTTGTACACCCAGAGATTGTTAAAGGTTTCCTTCAGATAATCAAGCATGGTTTCTTTCTTCCTTGACGTAACCACAGTGTCATCCACATAAGCATGAACGTTACGCCCAATCTGCTTATGAAAGCAACTCTAAACACAATGCTGATGCATCTCCAACGTATCTATAATTTTTGATTGTTGCATGCTATTATATCATCTGTTTTGATGTTTAATGGGCTTTATTATGCTCTTTTATATTATTTTTGGGACTAACCTATTAACTGGAGGCCCAGTGCAAATTGCTGTTTTTTGCGTATTTTAGTGTTTCGCAGAAAAGGAATATCAAATGGAGTCCAAATGGAATGAAACCTTCAAGAGAATCGTTTTTGGAACAAACGCAATCCTGAAGACTTGGAGTGGACGTCAAGGAAGCAACGAGGCGGCCATGAGGTAGGAGGGCGCGCCCCCCACCCTCGTGGGCCCCTCGTGGCTCCACCGACTTACTTCTTTCGCCTATATATACTCATATACCCCGAAAACATCCAGGAGCACCACGAAACCCTATTTCCACCGCTGCAACCTTCTGTACCCATGAGATCCCATCTTGGGGCCTTTTCCGGCGCTCCGCCGGAGAGGGAATCGATCACGAAGGGCTTCTACATCAACACCATTGCCTCTCTGATGATGTGTGAGTAGTTTACCACAGACCTTTGGGTCCATAGTTATTAGCTAGATGGCTTCTTCTCTCTCTTTGATTCTCAATACAAAGTTCTCCTCGATCTTCTTGGAGATCTATTCGACGTAATACTTTTTGCGGTGTGTTTGTCGAGATCCGATGAGTTTTGGGTCTATGATCAAGATTGTCTATGAAAAATATTTGATTCTTCTCTGAATTCTTGTATGTATGATTTGATATCTTTGCAAGTCTCTTCGAATTATCTGTTTGGTTTGGCCTACTAGATTGATCTTTCTTGCAATAGGAGAAGTGCTTAGCTTTGGGTTCAATCTTGCGGTGTCCTTTCCCAGTGACAGCAGGGGCAACAAGGCACGTATTGTATTGTTGCCATCGAGGATAAAAAGATGGGGTTTATATCATATTGCTTGACTTTATCCCTCTACATCATGCCATCTTGCTTAATGCGTTACTCTGTTCTTATGAACTTAATACTCTAGATGCATGCTGGATGGCGGTCGATGTGTGGAGTAATAGTAGTAGATGCAGAATCGTTTTGATCTACCTGTCACAGACATGATGCCTATATACATGATCATGCCTAGATATTCTCATAACTATGCGGTTTTCTATCAATTGCTCGACAGTAATTTGTTCACCCGTCGTAAGATATGCTATCTTGAGAGAAGCCACTAGTGAAACCTATGGCCCCCGAGTCTCTTTTCCATCGTATTATATCTCTCTTTATTTACATTGCATCTCGTTTACTATTTTGTAATCTTTACTTTTCAATCCATACAACAAAAATACCAAAAATATTTATCTTATCACCTCTATCAGATCTCACTTTTGCAAGTGGCCGTGAAGGGATTGACAACCCCTTTATCACGTTGGTTGCAAGGTTCTTATTTGTTTGTGCAGGTACAAGGCGACTTGCGTGTAACCTCCTACTGGATTGATACCTTGGTTCTCAAAAACTGAGGGAAATACTGACGCTACTTTGCTGCATCACCCTTTCCTCTTCAAGGGAAAACCAGCACATGCTCAAGAGGCAGCAAGAAGGATTTCTGGCGCCGTTGCCGGGGAGGCTTACGCCAAGTCAAGTCAAGATCTGATCTCTCGACAACTCGCCGATTTCTGGCATCATTGCGGGAAAGATCTACGCACAAGTCAAGACATACCAAGTACCCATCACAAACTCTTATCCCTTACATTACATTATTTGCCATTTGCCTCTCGTTTTCCTCTCCCCCACTTCACCCTTTCCGTTTTATTCGCCCTTTTTCCGTTAGCCTCTTTCCGCTTGCTTCTTGTGTTCTTGGGTGTTTGTGTGCCTATTTTCCCCGATGGCTTTACCAAAAAGCGTTGATCCCCACCTTAGAAGGTTGGAAGAGATTGAAAACAACGTTAGAAGCTTTATGTCTTTGCAGTTTGAGCATAATAATTTCTTCAGAAATGAGCTTAAAGAACAAAAAAGTTTTATGGAATACATGAATAAAGAGCTTGATGATATGTCTAAGGAATTTTATGGTCTGAAATCTCAGTTTGCTCAGCTTGAAAATTTGGTAGGCCAAATTTCGGATAAGCAGGCCACCTAGTTCATAAGATGGCCACTAAACCGGAAGATCGAGACAAAAATAATGATGAAGATCTGAAAGTGATTGATGTATCTCCTATTAAATCTTTGTTTTCCAATATGAATCTTGATAAAGATGGGATTGGAGATGAATCAACTTTAGCTACAAGGCATCCCAATGATTCGGAGTTTTTAGATCTTCATCCAAAAATTGGTAAAAGTGGGATTGAAGAGGTCAAAACTTTACATAGCAATGAACCCACTGTATTGGATTTCAATGAGTTTAATTATGATAATTGCCCTTTGATAGATTGTATTTCCTTGTTGCAATCTGTGCTAAATTCTCCTCGTGCTTATAGTCAAAATAAAGCTTTTATCAAACATATCGTTGATGCTTTAATGCAATCTTATTAAGAAAAACTTGAATTAGAAGTTTCTATCCCTAGAAAATTTTATGACGAGTGGGAACCTACTATTAAAATTAAGATTAAAAATTGTGAATGCTATGCTTTGTGTGATTTGGGTGCTAGTGTTTCCACGATTCCTAAAACTTTGTGTGATATGCTAGGTTTCTATGAATTTGATGATTGTTCTTTAAATTTGCATCTTGCGGATTCCATCATTAAGAAACGTGTGGGAACGATTAATCTTGTTCTTATTGTTGCAAATAGGAAATATGTGCCCGTAGATTTCATTGTCCTTGATATAGATTGTAATCCTTCATGTCCTATTATTCTTGGTAGACCTTTCCATAGAATGATTGGTGCAATTATTGATATGAAAGAAGGAAATATTAGATTCCAATTTCCATTAAGGAAAGGCATGGAGCACTTTCCTAGGAAGAAATTAAATTACCTCATGAATCTATTATGATAGCCACTTATGAATTGAATACCAAAGATGGTAATACCTAGATCTATTCTTGTTTTTATGCCTAGCTAGGGCGTTAACCGATAGCGAGGCAACCCAATTTTATTTTTGTTCTTTACTTTTTGTACCTGTTTAGTAATAAATAATTCATCTAGCCTCTAGTTAGATGTGGTTTTGTGTTTTAATTAGTGTTTGTGCCAAGTAAAACCTTTAGGATAACCTACGGTGATAGTTAATTTGATCTTGCTGAAAAATAGAAACTTTTGCACGCACGAGATTAGTTTTCATAAATCACAGGAATGTGATTTTCAGTTGAACCTTTTTGCCGAAGATTAGTAAACAAATTACCTAGGACTTCCTAATTTGGTAGAATTTTTGGGGTTACAGAAGTATTCGAGAGTTACAGATTTCTACAGACTGTTCTGTTTTGACAGATTCTGTTTTTCCTGTGTTGTTTGCTTATTTTGATGAATCTACGGCTAGTATCGG